>NW_009218919.1:31934-124538 GCF_000690835.1 Fulmarus glacialis
TATTTTAAGCACAGTACTCTAATAATAATATTTTTCAGAGAAAGGAGTACTATTGCTGCTGGTAAAACATGGCGCTACTTTCCAGTTATTTACATGAGTGATCCAGGTTTCTCTCTTGGAGTAGTGTGCAGCCTAGGGAGACAGAAAAGAGTCGGGCGGCTACCTGGCCCCAGGGAGCTCAAAGCGTTCCTAATCCGCATGACTACAAGCACAGTACTCTAATAATAATATTTTTCAGAGAAAGGAGTACTATTGCTGCTGGTAAAACATGGCGCTACTTTCCAGTTATTTACATGAGTGATCCAGGTTTCTCTCTTGGAGTAGTGTGCAGCCTAGGGAGACAGAAAAGAGTCGGGCGGCTACCTGGCCCCAGGGAGCTCAAAGCGTTCCTAATCCGCATGACTACCATCCTTCAGGGAAAACATCTTTCCTGGGGATTACTGGAGAACCAAATACTCGCCCACATACCGCACCCTACTGCAGTGAGTAACAGGAATCAGCAAGTGAAAGAAAGGAGGTCTGGGGCCTGGTTTCATGTCCTGGAGACTCCTCCATGACGCCCAACTCCCTCTGACCTCCCGGCAGGACGGGAGGCCTCGCCAGGCCTCTGGGGCTCCTGTCAGGACAGCACGGGTATCAACCTATGGAGAGAGTCGGGTATGCTGGCTACCCTAGCATCTTTTTGTAAACTTATCCAGCAAACGTGACTTAAAGATACAAACACCAGAGAAGCAGTCTAACTTTTCTTCTGAGGCAGAGAAAAAGCTGGCAACCAAACGACAAACAGCTCTTCACTGAGTGAACCTTAGTAGGCAAGCAGCATGGAATGCAAGCCAAAAGCACATCATCCAACACATCACATATTCAGGAATGTAATTTTTAAGGTATCTCTGACTTCTTCCTTTAAAATTTATCTAACATTTACTACTATTTAAAAATTACTGGGTTAATTTAATGTCATTAATAGTTTGAGCTTGAAAGGCAATTCGTGTCTTCTTGTCACTGATAACCTGCTTTGGTTATTACTGACCTCTCTGCTGGCACCAGCTGGTACAGTCTGCCATGAAAGCACATCACATAATCTAACAACTGCTTGGAAAAGGCAGGGGTGTCCACAGAACAGTTGCAACCTCATTTATTCCAGAAAAGAAAGAAAGGAGCATGACATGCAAGCAGCAGGCTATTTTTCCTCCCATCAAAATATATATTGCTCTCAGAGTCTGAATAATAATTTATCACTTTCTTTGTATTTTGGATTTGTTAATAACAAGTTTAAAAGAGAATAATGGAGATAAATATCTTTAATTTTCTACTTCATTTTGCCTTCAGAATACTCAGGCAACCTGCACCTTTCTTCTATTTACTACTAATTTCTGCCATGTGGTAAACTGAATACAAAACCTGAGCAAGGGAATCATTGAAACAATTAGAAAGACCAGAGGAACTTAGAAAGCAGAAATTTTAAAACAGCGCAGATGCACAATCTTCGAATGGCAAAACTGCATTCAGATTCACTGGCTTAACCCTCAGATTCACCAAAATGCAATCAACTGCACTTCCAGATTAGAAACAATCTTTCATCTGAAATCACTGTCTAATCCAAGAGTGCACTGAGACCACTGCCAGCAATATGTACTTGCATTGGCTAATGCATTCCTTGTATTTCGCAACTGAAATTTGTCCATCTGGTAGTTCTTATCTTCTGCATATTTTGGGGACCTTCTTTTTCCATCTGTGTTTTTACAGCACCAATTAAAATTGGAACATGATGCTCAGTTCATGTTATTAAACACTATGAAAATACAGATAACAAATTTACTTTATTAAATAGTGTTAGAGAAAAAGGTCAAGCTTCCCAAGAGGTTTTCAGAAGAGGAAAAGTTTCTTGGACTTTTGTGAATAACAATTTCCAGAAAACAACTCTTCATCCTTTTTTTTATTCCCCTTGCTCACAAATGTTCATGTGTTATTGAATCAAAAAGTGAAGCTCCAAATTTAAGGATTCACAAGACTTGTTCATTTTCATGCGTTCTGCAAAGCTCAAACTGCTGAACTAGCACATCCACAGTCCTTTGCTGGAACTAACCCCTTTTGATTGTATGATCACCTTGGAAAGTTACTGATTTTTCAGAGAAAAATAAATATGGTTAGTTATCATGAGTGCCGTTTTGTAAAAATGACCATTGATATGCAATGTAAAGATGCAAACTCTGTTAGCCACTGTTTAAAGACTGCTGTTTTAGAGAAGCTAGACATTTTAAATAAATACTTTAAAAATGCCAAAATTCATAGAGATTTTATAAAATGTTCTTCTAGATTACAAGATTCGGATTGTCTTAAATATATCTCTGTCAACCTAACACGATTTCTAATAGCCTGATATTGTATCCTGCAGTGTTGTCCATTTTGTAGCATTGGGCCATAGTATCTCCCAGCAAAAAACAATTCTGAAGGAACATTTGAACAAACACTTGCTGAATGAGCAAAGAAACCTCACTAACTGCCTTAAAACACTAAATGATTAGCAATTTCACCTAAAATATCCAAACCACCAGGATCTGAGGACAGAGATGAAGGTGGAAGGGAAAAGGTGAAGCTTACACTTTAATGTATTGGCACCGTGACATCTTTTGCATCCCAACAAAGACCTTCCTCCTTCGGCGCCCTCGTAAGGTGGGGGGAGAGACACCAACAGAGGGTTTAACATGATGTGAGAACAAATGGACTTTTCATATACAGTAATGTCTACGTATTTTTCAGGCAGGCACTTTCCAAACTCATCTGCGTTGCAATGCTGGAAGGAAGATGCAGAACCTGAGTCTGAATATGAGGGGTTTTATCTGGCTTTACTAAAGCTGGTAATTTATGACATCAGCCTCTGGTATATGAAATGATTGCCTAGCCTTTCCTCCTCTGATGTCAGAGGAAAACTATCTGGATGGATTTTAAATTATATTACTCAAAATAAAGTCAAATGGAAACATGAAAACAACCTTAGATAAATTGCTTCAATGGCTAGCTAAACTTGACAGCATAGGAAATAGTGTACAGACAGTTTTGGTTCTCTGTCCCACTGCCTCAGACCATCTTTCTTGCACATTCTATCTTTTAATTTTCGAAAGTACATTTTTGATATTTACAGAAAAACAGTATTAAAAATAATAATAAAAAAAACCCAGCTTCTCCTAGAAAAGAGTTGAGGACTAGAACTAAATTAAAAGGATTGGCAGAGTTGCTTGCAGAGAGCCTTCCTGACTTATACTTATAACTGTATTCTCAGAAGCCAGTTTTTCTTTTTTTTAAAAAATATTTTCTCTAAATAAATATGTGCTATTATATTTAAATTACACAATAATCTGTTGCCCTTTATATATCTATGTTTTGCTTTTAAATACACAAATAAATACCTACTTTAAAAGCCTACTTATAATTTATCATTTTGGTAAGGCTTCAATATAATTATATTAACTTACCTGAACATCTACATTACCTAAAGTGAGCTATAGCGATATCCTCTTAATATTAAAAGCAAAGCAGCAGCTCATTTTGTGAGGCAATAAATTAAAGTTAGTTCCAGTCCTTCTCAGTTCATGTTTTTCAGAGCATGTACTCCCCCCTGACAGTCTACTCGATGTTTACTGTTATGCTCCAGAAACTGCTCATATACTTTTGCTTTACTTTCCCCCAGATCCATGGTTAATTGTATCTATTCATCTTGCGGTCTGTTGCCATCATGTTCTACCTTCTCGTTTCTAGTGAAGCAACTTTCTTGGAAATCTCCATTGCATGAAACATGCTCTTAGAATCGTAACCTGAAAGTTTCTTTTTCTCTTTTTCCTCCATTTTTTTCACAGCTCCCATGACTACCATGTTTGAACAGGCCTTCCAAAAGCAAGAGCATGTCTTTTCATTGTGGACACATGAAATGTCAATTGTTATCACAATTTGTTAAAAATGTTTGTACTATGACCATATGGGTTACTTTACACTTAAGTCGTGATTTCTTTAACTCTCAAGAGTACTTCAAAGTACTTTACGTAACAAGACTGTTATGATTATTTTATTGGTGCTGTAGTGGCCAACTGCAGCTATAAAAACATATCTAGATGCATAACTGGTACAGAAAACTTTGAACAAAATTATTTCACCAATCTTCCTGAAATGAGCTCTCTCACATTAAAAAAAAAAAAAAAAAAAAAAAAAAAAAATTAGTCTAAACAAAAAAAAAAAAAAAAAAAAAAAAAAAAATTAGCTGTACATTCCCTGCAGAAAAAATCCAAAATAATTATGTCTTCAATAAGACACTTGACTTTCCAGGTGTGCTGTGCACTTACAATATTCCCACAGTGTTACGGAAAATTATAATTACTCAAGACATTTGAGAATTCATGGATATAAGGTACTTCGCCATTTTTTTTTTTTTAATCTTAAATTTCTTTTTGGATGGCTTCAAAAATACCTTCAAAAATTCCTTCCAAAGGTCTATTGTTGTAAACTTGCCTTTACTGTAAACTTACTTCATTTTTACATTTTAATCAATATTGATCATTATGTAAAACTACAAGTACTATTTAAATCTACAACTACTACCACAATGAATGTATATAAAGTGTAAGTTTGTTAGCAAGTATTTTGAGTTAAAGGATGTCTTGTACTTCTCGCATTGTAATTAAAACACTTGATTTATAACAAAAGACATATAGAGACAACTTTTCTTGAAATTCAAGAGCAAGAATAAGATTGCTACTTGTTCCATGTTCTGTAAAATTCCTGGCCCTTTAACTCTCTTCTCCTTAACACTTGCCTTCTATCTCACGTGAAAGCAGATTTTCACTGATGTTGCCCCAAAAGCTTATGAGAGTTGCTGCTGACCAATTGTTGCTTTCACAGCTTCTGCTCCTCACTTAACTCCCCAGAGAGATGTGTTTTCACTAATTTAAACACCCCTCCATTCCCAGTGAAAACTGAGAAATACAGTCTCAGGATTCTGTAGCCTTCTTAGTACAGCCATCAGGCTTGCCCTTGTTCCTAAATAATAACTGTGGTATCCTCCTCTTGATGATGTAGATAAGTAATTTCCTCTTAAAGCCAGCAAAAAAACAACACAGGTAACACACGGCACTTCTACACGGAGAACCAAAAGACACAGGAGGAAACCTTGGCTCTGTTGAGCACAAGAACAACATAAACCTCTCTATTTAGCCCTATAAGCCATTTCCAGCAATGACCAAAGTATATGAATATGGCAAGCATATAGGGAGACACTTTGTAACACTCAGGTGGTCCTTGTGTTTCTGCGGCATACAGATTTCCCGATTCAGGGATGACAGCTCTGCATTTAGGAACTCTTGATGGCATTTATTTCATTAACTTTTGGGATTGCCCCTTGCACTCCTGTAAAGTTTTGGTATCCACAATGGCCTATGGCACACAGTTACAATGGACAACACAAAGAACCACATCTTTCTTTTTTTTTATTGATCTTGGGGGTTTATTTGATTATTTATACTTTTTTTAATCTTTAAGTTCCACCAAGGCCTCTATCTCCAGTGAAGTCAATGGGATCTCCCTTCCCCCAGTCCTGGAGGAAGGATGATTGGGATCCTCCTAAGAACTGGACATAAGTTCCACAGCGGCCAAGGGACGCTAACGTTTCAAGAAGAGCATGTTCAGCTCTGCCAGAAACTTCTGATACGGGAAAGGAGCAACAGAAGCCGACAGCTTAACTTCATTAGCCAGCTGACACAAAAATTACAGGCCTGTTTCGTCTTCATGAAGAATTTACATCAGGTTAATGCGGGTGAATACCCTGTCTGCAGCTGGACAGGCTGGCAGGCACATGCTGTCCTGTGCCATGAATGCCTGCATCGTACGCTCACCAGCTCGCTGTGTCCCCCGGGGGAGCACAAGCACTCTGCAAGACACCGACCCCCCATTTATAGGGTCACATCCCGGCTCCCTCGCTGCCTGCACAGTGCAAACCTCTGAAGAAAATCAGGGTACATTCAGAGACAGTGAATACTTAGCTCTTGCACAGCTGGGGTGCAAGGATGTTGCATATCAAGGAACCAAGACTTTGGGCTCACTGATGAAGCACATTGTCTTTTTTTCTCTGCTTTCTTCTTATTTTTTGAAGATGAACCCACTGAAGACCACAACTTGCAGGCATTTACCGATGCAAAATCATTTATGCAAAACAGTTTAGGTGTAATCAGTGTTTAAAGGTCCCAGATTACCCAAAATTACCCATAGGACATTCAAATTATATTGAAGACGTTTTTCAGAGGAAACCGAGCATATTACTGCAATGTAAGAAAAATGTTCAAAACACTGATTACATATTCTAATGCATTTTATTTTTATTTGGCTTTAAAAAGTATATTTATTTCTATTATCCTTGTTTGATAAATCCCAGTTCCATTTTAGACAAACAGACTGGGTCATGGAAAGATTCAGTAATGGAAACAAAATTTGATCTCAAAAGTTCTTATGTTAATTCTTGTAGTTATCAGACAGCTAAAAACTCAAAAGAGAAAAAGTACTGACAAGTGAAAAATGACAAATAGTTCTTCATTCTAGTTAAGGGGAGATAACTCGTATGTCAAGGACTTTAACTCCCACTGAGCTCCCTTTGAGAAAAGCTCTTAACAGTGGGTGTTCGGATCATTTTTAATTAAAATTTGAATTTTCTTTGTAGCCCTGATCTGACTTCATGATTGGTTTTGCTTATTACAATCACTTACATTCAACACACAGGCAAGGTTCTTCAACAAAATGTGATGCACGCCCATTTATTTTAAAAAGGTTTCTTAAGGAATAGACAAGAATCTCACACTGAATTGTTTATGACGTCCATTCTCAGTGAAGTCAAGAGGATGTTATTTCATGTAGTTGAAAGACTGTCTACACACAATGTCTGATCTTTTAATAACTGAATTTTCAAAAATTCACTGAGTTGTTCAAATGTTGGTTTACTGTTGTATTGAGTATTTATCCTAAAAGGGAGAGAATGATATTATAGCGGTGCATAGGCATAAGAATAATAAAGTATCTGACAGCAAATCAATGAGTGATCCATCTCATACTGCGAAAAACAATACCTGATTGCTTGAAAACTCTTACAACTCCTCCAGTGCTGTTTTTTCCTTGCATACAAAAATAATCTCTCATTTTAGAATATTCAGATGTTACAACCACAAATGTCCATACCCAACACATCAAGAAGACTGTTAAGACAAGCTTAAGAGAAAACTCAGAAGCCTGCATATGATGTACTTGCCTGAAGTTAAAATTAATGCAGTTACATAAACTGGTGAAGTTATTCTTGCCTTTCATCAGCATCAGAGCAGAACTGGACCCCACGACTGGTCCGGTGTGCTCAGAAGCACCAAGAGTGCCACAGCACAGCATTTCTCATCAGTGCAGAGCAGCTCATCACCCATCACCTATCAGAAGTAACAGTGACATTCAGCCTCATAAAAAATATCCAAACAGGCATCACACCTGAAGAGAGATACAGCTGAGAAGAGAGAGAAGCAGGTGGCTCCTCTTTATTCCACAGGCTATTGACCGGAATCAGTGTGTCACGCTCATGTCTCCTGTTTCTGCTGCAAACCAGCAGACATTCATGATAACAGTATTTTGCTCAAGTGAATCTGACCCGTACATT
Source organism: Fulmarus glacialis (assembly GCF_000690835.1). NCBI lineage: Eukaryota > Metazoa > Chordata > Aves > Procellariiformes > Procellariidae > Fulmarus > Fulmarus glacialis. Next base: position 39,604 of record NW_009218919.1, read on the forward strand.
GTCAAGTGACAGCATCCTAGCATCACTGGGTCTAACAATTCAATAAAATGACAAAACCAGAGATGCATATTGGCAATGTTCTAAAAGAAGTTTTATGTGGGGCTTCCCTCCTATGCATCAAATTAAACTTTTCGTAATGTTTCAGGAATTGGAATAATTTCAGATGTCATTGCTGACTATAAATTTATGAAAGCCCTTAAAACCAATTCAGACTACCTTCTGATTTTGCATGGTCCTGAAATATAAAAACCTGAGTTTGCACTACAAAACACATTTCCATTTTGTTATTTCAAGTTTATTCGTCTTAAATGTCAGATACACACACTCCATCTCAATCAGACCCCCCCAAATTATTTCTATATAATTGGTTTATAATAAATCACTAGCCTGAGTCTGACAATAACATCTTGTATCTGGTCTATAGTTGGATCTGAACCTGTTTTAGGGATTAGCATAATCTGTAATGACATGTCATGCATTTAATATTGAAAATATTTTTTTAACTTTTGCTGGATCCCCCAAAGTACTTATAAGTTTGCAAAAACAAGCCCGCATAAAGAAAAATCATCTTCTTAGATTCACCTCTTCTGCGGTGCAGGGAAATTTTCCGGATCAGATAAGAAAGACAGAAAGAGAGAGAAGGAGATAGTGAATCAGGTGCTAGAGCCCTTCACAACCTATCATCGGTGAAACTATGACTTAGTATTAACAGTGATCTCACTGTCATAAACACTGTAAGAATCCACTGGGTCAAATAACTTCACTCCTCAATTCACCTTTGGATTCTTGTGGTAATTAGCAGTCTAAATGTATTATCTATCTTTTATAGTGAACCCATGAACTGCCTCCAAGACCAAAACCCAGACACCATCCTTGATATGCTCAGATGGAGAGCTTCCTCTTGGAAGTATGGATGCGGCTCCCTTGCTCTGTACGCTGCACTTTGACATTTTATCATCAGACCTCAATCCACTGCCCTTCTCAGGCCACATCCCAAGACAGGCAAGGCAACACCGACCATCCTGCTAAGAAAATATCATTTCGCTGGGCTGCAATTCGGCCCTCACTTTATTTCAGGGACTTTGAGAAACACCCACACCACAAGTCATCGCGCCTAAGGACACAGGTCCCAGCGCACAGTTCCTCCTTCTGCAGCAGTAGCATAATCCTCCTGGTCACACAGCACGCACACAAAGGCCCCCTGTACCCCTTGGCTAGAGAAAGAGATCTCTTCCTGGGGCAGACACCTATAGAAATGGAGAGATGGCTATAGGGGAACTCAGAAAATACAAACAGGCTAATAAGGGCTTTCCCTTTTACCTATCATGTTGAACTCCTGTGCCCTCTCTCATCATTTTGCAGATATTTTTGGACAAGGAACCCCAGTAATTTCTAGGTTTGATTGACACGCAATCACTAAAAAAATGCATTGACTTTTTTGCTTTTGATATTTTTATTCACATTAAGCCTTCTGAAATTGCATCATGCAGATGCAACTTCTTGCATTAAAAGATTTTGCATTAAAATTCCTTTGCTTTAATTATTTTTCAAACCGATGACCTTGTAATTTTAAGCACCTTTAAATACAACGTGTAAATACACACGAAGATGGTCTTGTGAGATTTAGCAGCTGGGGAGCAGACCCAAATACTTTTTGAAAAGGTCATGCTGCTTCTTCTGGCAAATGTACAGCTAATTATTAGTCTTTTGCACCAGGCACATAACTTACATGATACAAACTATCCCCCAGTGTATTTACATGGCTGCTTCTTACAATCATCCTGGGATCCATTTCTGTCCAACCACCTGAAAAGAAAATAGGAGCTACTTCCAGCTATTGTAAAAATTACCAGGTAAAACACGTTCTTTTTTTGTTTTGTTTTTGCCGCCTTCTATTTGTGTCAGGGTCAACCGTGTGAAGCACAAAAGACACTTGCTTTAGTATATGAAAATCTTTTCTTCAGTGATCATTTGTACTTCTTACACAAATGAGTCCATAATCTGTATTCACTTTGAAGAGTTTATCTTCAATGCATACTTACATTCCCCTCTCACTCAGCATTTTCTTGGCTTTCACAGATTATAAACCACAGAGATCAAGTGACTCCAAAGGAGACACTCTGTTCTTTCACCGCACAGGGTGTACCAATTGTGCTTTGGATTGTGATGACATTATAGATAGTGCCTCTAGATCCGGCTTTGCTTCATGATGCCTATGCATTGACCTACACACCTCCAACTTTCATTTAGAAGTATTCTTCAAGTAGAAGTAGAAAAAAAAAATCAAAATACTATTTCAATACTATTTCAGTGAATTAATTACTATGCATCACTTTGAGAAATCTTGCTTTTAATACTTTGTATTAAAAGATGTCAGCATTGACTGACTCTTAATAAGAATACAATATATGAAATAGCGATCTAACAGCAGAATTTTTTCTGCCACTTTTTCAGCATACAAATATGCACATATTTGTCCAACTGTATGTACCTGATGATACTACATGACTGACCGGTCCACCTTGCTCTCTTTTCTTCCCATTTGTGTATGTCTGATTTTTCAGAGCTAACAACATCACATGCACCATTGCTAATTTTTTAATCAATCATCTGAAATTATTTCTTTTTGTTTGGACTCTTGTATCTTTCTGTTTGAGACCAATCTGATCTGTACTATTTAAAAGAAAAGCTTTTTCAGGAAAACTGTTAAAAACAAACACTATTTGTTTGTCTATGGTTCACTTAAATAACATGACAAAATATGTTTTCATTATAAATTGTGGTACAAACGTGCAGACTTCTAACCTCACTTAGAATGACAGAGGGACATTATCCTGTTTTTTCTTCATAAAGCATTTCCATTGACAAATTATATGACTGAGTTTAAACCACATAGGCGTTTTCTTTTTTTGAAATACCTGCCACCATGAAAGCATTGATTATCCTTTTGAGGTCAGTCAGTTGAGGGGGTGGGAACACAAAAGAGCAGTTCTTCTTCCAAAGAATAAAAGGTGAAATTTTCAATATTGAGATTTCAAGATCCAATTAAATCTAAGTTTACGAGCAACAAAAGAGACTCAGAAATTCTATTAAAAACATAATACCAGAGAAAAAAACCTAAGAAAACTGCTCTAACAGTAATGTACTTGCAGGACTGACGAAAACTGTTCTATCAGCCTGACTGTGAAAACCAATCATCGGCATCATGTATGAGCTAAGCTGAATGAACTTCATTTAGTATTCACTTTAATGACAGTTCTACACCAGGTCTTCAGGCTATGAGCTCCCTAATACATAACTACCTCTTTCACCAATAATGCTTACTTTATGAATAGCACAATAGATATATCTCCACTAATCAACAGAGGCACAGGCACTTTTTCATTGTTTTCTTACTTCTCCAGCACATTAAATAACATGAACTAGCTATCAGAACAATTGCGGATATATTTGTGCATGAAGGTTGTTTCCCCAACCATGCCACAGTTTTTATTGCATATAAAACATCATTGTGAAACAAAGGCATTTATTTTCTTGCTCATTTCTTCATTAGCCGTTTTTCCTTGGAGGAAATGTATTTCTGTCCTTACTATTGATTTCAACTGGTGCTCACCTGTGGAAGACCTGCAGAATGTAACCTATACATTATTTTTAAAGAGGCTTTCAGTCAGCTGCCCAGAGAAGCTGTTAAAATTGGCAGATTATAACAAAACTAGTATTTGAGCATAGTGTTTTGGTGCTCCCACAATCAATGACATGGTCAGGAACCTATTGATTTTCCTGAATTGCCCACTCCTGAATTAATAAACTTTTGCCAGCTGCAGTCTTCCATGGGACTGCTCTATGCCCATCATGTAGTTAACACTCCAATGGATATACTCCCTATAAATATTAGAGCCAGGTGCCAGCTGCACCTCTGTGATACATGTGAAAAAGAGCAGCAGAATAGCAACACACTGTTGCAAGCACTAGGAACTAAAGAATATTTGTCCTTTTCTTTTCTCCCTCACCACAGTAAGCTTCACCTCCTTCTCTATGTCCACTGGCAAGGAAGACCGGTGCTGCAGTAATCACAAAATTACATGCCAGACACTGACAAGCTGAATTCTCTTGAATATTGCATCAAGAAAATACATTTTGGTTTCTCTCCTGTTCTCTACCGCTGATTTTCCCCCAAGTTTGTGAATTTGTCTGTGAGATTTCTACTGTCCTTTAAGCTCGGGTGGAAATTAGCTAGTGGGCTCCAGACACAAGCGGGAAGACTGTGTGATTGCATAAACCTCCTTTCAGAGTTCTCTAAAATCAGGTTATCTTAAAACAAAACCACAATGATTTTACTACAAAGAACCAACAAACGCATTGCCAAGTTAGGTTTTCTGAAGGTTGTTATCTGAGGCTTCTAACATACACAAAAATACTGTTGGTACTAATATCCCAAGAATATTGTGAAAGAATCTCTGTCTAGATACTGATTTGCAATTTTTTGTTATTTGTAGTGAAACAAAGGAACAAATTAGCTAACTGAGGTGTAATTACATCCAACAGTTACCCTGAATAGCTAAATAGTGCACTGTGGGTATTACTCAAAGATGTGGGTCAGAAAAAATGTTAAGAATAAATGTAAGTTAGCCTTTGAGTAGCCTAAAAGAGAAAGAAATATTAACCATAAACTGAATGTTTCCCATTACCTTTATTTGCCTCAGTCTTCACACACTGTACCAAAGTCCAGAACATGACAGCAGAGGAGATGATTTAATTGGTTTGTCCCTTATATGACAGTTGGATGAAAGATCTCTAGAAACAATATTTAGAAGTAGAAATACAGTTTGCTTATCCAAATTATTCATGTAGTAGAACACAATTTACAAGTTTCTTTAACCCTGCAGCAATATTTTGTATGTGTTATGCTCTTGGAGTCAGTTTGCTCTCTTGCCTTTGCCAACATGGTGTGCCAACAAACCACACAGTCAAGCAGAACGCCTATATTAGTGATAAGATGAACGATAGTTTTTATTTACAAGTACCAAGTGTAATTGGTAAATAGCATGAATAACATTTTATATTTACAAGTATGGAAAGTAAACAGTGCAGCAGAGAACCGAGAACGTTGAGCAGTGCAAAGTGGGCGCTGGGTTAACTTTACATAGGTAACTTATGATCAATGCCTTAAAGACTAAATGTCTGGTCACAGATCTTCTGATGTACATACCTTTGCCTGAAGAGGCAAAATAGGCACTGATAAAATAGGTTTTAAAATGACAATATACTTTTTCTTTTTGCTTCTCAGAGTTCTGGAAAAAACTCTGCACGAAACTTGTCACAGGCAGGAATTTCCCTCAGGAGGTAGACCTAATGTCTCATTAGACATTTCCTTGATTTCTTTTGTGTTTTCAGATTTTTTTCAAAGATCTTGGGTGGAATGAATATAATTGCAATTAAATCCTCTCTAGATGCTTTGAGATCTGCTAATTGAACATTCTGGGTAAGAGCTCAATGTTATTAAGTATTGTCATTCTAAAACAACGAAAAAAATAACCAAGCATTGTTTAATTTTCATTGCAGCATGGGGATAGCTTTTTCTTCCGTTTCACAGCTAAAGTTCTTTCCTGCATATTTCATTTCCAATCAACATCTGCTGTAATTGATTTCCCTAAAAAGCTTTACTTCATTAAAGATTTTTTAATGAAGTAAACTAGCTAGTTAGTGACTCAAAATATTTTGATACGGAAATTCAAGGTGTCTTTAGAAAATAAGAGGGGTTTTTTTTATTATTTTATGTTTTTATCTGTTCACTGATTTTGGCCCAAATTCATGAATCCTTTCATTGAGCTCAAAATTGCATATTGCAAAAAAATTATTTAACCATCCAATACAGTTTGGCTTAGCTACAGATATTATAACTATTTACCTTTACTAAAATTATTTTCTATTTCAATATATTTTTATGGTATAACAAAACCCAGAAGCACAAGAGAACAGCTTTATATTAGCAATTAACTATTTCAAATTAAAAAAAAAAAAACATATCTTTATCACTAATGTAATGAGAAAGCTTACTTGTTAGAATAAAACAAAAAATAAGCTCAAAATAAGTGTCTGGTAAGTAATAAGGTATGAACAAGAATTGTTAACGTTTGCTAGAATGGGTATGTTACTTTCTGTATTTTTTAAAGAGTGTTCAAACAGGAATGTCTTCCGTAAATGTAGCTGTCTTACACCGTTGCATGAAATTTCCTAGAGTAGTAAATAAAGCAAAATTATACAAGGATCATATTGAACTGTTATCTTAAACTTTTACCACACAGTAGTAAAGCTGTATGATTCTGGACGGGCAGTTCTGGCACCACTATGAAAATACAAATTCTTAATACATTTCCTTTAAAAATTGTCAATGAAAAGGAATATTCCGCTCTAAATTATTTGAAAGCTGTGAATGTAAATAGCCTATTTAATTAAATAACTCTTTTAAATTTTTCTCTTGAGTTATGAGAATGTTTTCATCAAGGTCTATAATCTCAAATATAACAACCAGTGGTGTAGAGCTTATATTTTTCTTGACATTCCCCTATACAAATAATCAACATCTAATCACAGATTTCCATAACACTGTTTTAAACTTTATTTTTAATGGTGATGGCAATTATTTATTTCATAATCCATCATTCCCTAGTGACGAGAAGGAATCTCTGAAGGCAGCAAGCGTGGCATTAAAATGACCCCAGCTCATCTTCTCAGCCTCCTGAGGTCTTTGCATGGCAATCCTTACACAGCCTTTCCGTTCACATCTTGGCTGAATCGCTGACATCAGAAATGACCAGGAGTGTGAAATATCTCTACTCTCTGAACACTTAAGTATACTCTCTCTGTTTCTGCTGACTTTTTACTGCCTTCTTGCACAATGTACTACTCCATGTAATAATTTTTACAGTTGCAGCATTCTTGCTGCTTTTATTAGCTGAATTATTTGTAGTGATATGAGGTAAACTTTTTACAGAAATACCAGTCTTCTATTGACCAAGTTATTGCTCAGCTAAAAGAAAATGAACAGAAGGATGCCATTCATCAAGCGATGATTAATTATCCAGGTATATTTGACTGCTTATAGTGGCTGTTTTTTTCAAGATAGAAACACAGTTCAATTCAGTTTATTGTGGTTTCGTTCCAAGTAGTTTTTCAGCTGTATGACTGCAGTCTCCTCTAGACACTTAAAAGAAATTGAGTTAGCAAGCTGCTTATCTGAGATAACTTTCTGTAGCAGTGGGAGGAAACCATACTGGCTGACCAGCAGGTCTTGCTCGCATTTTCTGTGGTGCCTGAGTGGACCTTCCAACAGTGACAGGAAGGATTGTGATGTATAATTCTGATCTCAGTGGAAAAGCATAAACACTTTGTTTCAGTTTCCCAGCAGAGGGGATACAAGTGATGTAGAATCCGTGCATAATCTCAGAGTAACTAATTTCACTTATGCATAAACATGAGTACTAAAATAAGACACTCAGGCTGAAGGACAGTCTCCTCTAGGAATCTGGACTCAACACTAATACCCAAATCTCAGGAACATCTCCACCCTAGAGATATTTTGTAATCAGAAACCAGTGCAAAAGCAAAATCTAACTTCTTTTCATAGGTTCCCACAATAATTCAGTTTGGAAGGGACATCAGAGGTCTCCAGTCCAACCTCCTGCCCAAAGCAGTGTCAGCCACAAGGTGAGCGCTCCCGGGCCTCAAGGGTCTTTCTTTTTCCTCAATATTAATAAAGTGTTCAATTTACTTGCTTGCATGTACGTGTCTGTTGCCATCCGAGATGTCCCAGGGAACCAACACCTCATGGCTTCCAGCTGCTAATCCCAAAAGAGCTGGATCTTCTAAATGTCACCAGTAACTTTCCTAAATGTCCAAGTCGTATCTGCAGGACTACGAAGTGTTGCACATGAAGTCCAACAACTCTGGGTGGGCAACCAGACTGACTCCAAAGAGCTCCAAGGATGAGCTGGGACTGCTCGGTGTGCAAGGTGTGTGCGGGAAGGGCGTGCACAGAGCACCATGACCCTGCATGGGGATCGAGAGTTCAGCCAGCATAGACAATGGAAGCGACGCCTGCCTCCCTCCTTTGAAAGAGTAATAAACAGCCTAATGAAAAAATAAATGAATGAAATATTCTTTGAGACAAGGTGGGGGGTTTTTTGCCAGCAGAAGACTGATTTCTAATGGGCCAGAACAATTCAGTTTCTTCTGAGAAACTTATAGTATAGCATACTAATGAATACTTGGATGCCTAAATATTAGAAGAGGATACTACCTTACTGCTTATTCCTTATTCCTTATTCCTTATTATGTATACCATTTTAACAATTATATCTATTACTTAGTACATCCAATGCATGGTAGCGTCAATATCGCAAGTCGATACTTCCTTTACTGATTATAACTGCCTTCCTCACACAAAGGAGCAAATATGCTTACTTAGATTCGACTCAATAAGGCATTTATTAACAATGAACTACTGTCTCAGCTCAGCAAATTTGCCTTTATCCGCTTTCAGGATATAAACACCACATTTATGATATATATGCAGGTATTACCTGTACCTTTTAATACGGTGATGCTAGCAGTTTCTGAAACATTGGAAGTAGGCTCCTTACGTAAACTGCAGTAGAGGTAGCACCAAGAGAAAAATCTGTACATGTGTCTTCAATCTAACTTGCCATTCAACCAAGCAATGTGCAAGCCCTGTCTCTATGCGCTACCTCAGACTCCATGAAGAGAGGTGTGGTTTTTTTTCTGAATATGGATATTTTTGGATGAGTATGGTTCGGTAATTCTCAGACATCTCTTCAGCGTGTAAATGAGTCTGCATGCATATTTGGAAAGAGCTGTGAAGAGTCAAGGAGAGACCAGAGGAATTTTATAAACCACTGGATGCCTCAAACAAACAAATACGTCAGCAAAAACAGGCTGTGGTAGCAGCTGAATAGTCCCTTTGTCTCAACACAATCTCCAACTCACATAAACAGTTTGTCTACAGCATGGCCAAATTCTGAGGCAGAAGGATCAGTCCTTTCGACGTGACAATTACACTAATTTTTCTTAGCATGGAAGTGATGGGGGAAAAGGCTGGCTACTCTGGCACTATCACTAGGGAGAACCTGGGAAGGACTAGTAAAACAGCTGGTTCTGAATTCTGCCTGGAAATATTTTTCTTTTCTAAATAGTCAGCTAATAAAATTAAAATTAGATGGTTTACCCCAAAGTATAAAAACCCCAAACAAATACCTGAGAAATTTGAAAAATTTCAAGGATTTTCTTAAAAATTATGCAAAATGTGTTTGCAAAATGTTTGTGATACTTGGTTACAAAAATAACTGCTAGAGGAAATATGAACATGTTCCTATATTTCATAATTATTTAATAATTTAATTTCATATTTTTACATTTTAAAAGTGGAAATGTTCTAAAAGTGGAAGACAAGATTTTAATTTACCAAAACACAAGAGAATGGCCAATTTACTTTTCATACCTCCCAATTTTCAAAATTTCCCAATAATCTCAATTTTTTTTTTTAAAATGTGGATTTTCTAATGATCTCTGGTTAACTTTAGGCAGTAATTAGTAGCACCATGTACAAAAGGAACACAGTCAATTATATTTTCCTCTAAGAATATTTTATTTAAACAATTTGTAATCTATTGTTGTCCCCCATTTTTTACATCTTTTTACAATATCATTATTGAATTGGTAGAAAGTCACTTTCAATGCTTGCTTTTTGAAAGCTTTATACTCAGTGAGCCAAAAAATAATGCATCTTTGCACTGCATTTTTCCTAAAACGATAACAATAAAAACCAATTAGGAAAATTCACCAGTATTTGTGCATGTCTAGAAGGTAGAAGTATTTAATTTCTCACAGTATAATAATGCTAATGTTTTCAATTTAATTTAATTTAAAGTAAATTATAGTTCAGCTCTCTAATGTCATTGTTTTACTTAATGGCCTTAATTCAGGCCTGATGTTCAGATTAGTAGCTTTGATTATTCCGTTTATATCAGCAACTGCTTCAGTTTACATACAAAGGACTCCAGAGCTTGGGGAAATAAAAGTCCGTGATTCACTAGACTTATCACGTTAGATTATTATAAATAGGGAAATGATGTCATTAGCATTAAAGCAAATGAACACATATTTAAATAGATAGCAGATGCAAAAGATAAAGACTGCAGTCCAAAAAATAATTTGCTTTGGAATATCTTTTTAAAGAAGAAATAACCTTAGAAGGTTTCTAGTTTCTTGCTTTGTTTTCCATCAAGCTTCATGAACTTGTGTATTCAGAGTTGAAGCATCTTTTTCAAGTTTTTCTGTTGACTGTAACATCAAAATAAGAAAACTAACCTGAACATGTTCTAGAAAATGCTTTTCTGTTTCTTTTTTGCCTAGTTTTGCCTAGACAACACTTTTTTCTATGCATCAACACCCACACACTTCTGTTCACTGCCTTCATTCTTAATAGCTGCTTTACGCCAAAACTTCAGGACTTAGCTTGATAAATGCAACTAAAAAGTCCCAGAGGTCATGATTGATTACCACAAGAGAACTCCAAATGCATATGCCCTCAGTGGCTCTAAAATGCCACATTAAACAACGCTCACCATCTACAGAAGAGCTTTTTCAAGATACTGCTTTAGCAAAGGACCACCCACAATTTTCAGAAAAATGTAGCAGACCAGCTTGTAGCCCACTGCTGCCTAGTAGTTAAAAAATTGCTGATACATCACTAAAGAAAGTGTTTCACAAATAATTAGCTTAGTATTGTCGATAACATCATAACTAAAAATACTGATAATGCCTGGTGAAAAGCGCTGGCAGATGTCGGGAGCTAGCAGTCATTCTGAAGATCAACCTTTAACGTCCTGGGTACTGCTACTAATCCTCTGATCCTGTTTTAAGCAGCAGTGCAGAGTCAGTGGCTTTTTCCTCCTTGGAGTTGTAACCAAAAGTCAGTCCATTTGTCACCAGTCTTCGGAGGTCATCAGACTACCACGTTCCTGTAACAATTACTAATTCCAATCCTCTAGATAATATTCCAGCAACTGCAAATCAGATTCAGGAGTATATATATGAATGAACTGGCACTATCAACTTGAATAGTCAATCAGGACAAATCATTCAAGGACTAGTACGTTCTTTTGAAAATTATATTCATTTGGTTTTGACAGAAGGTCTCGGTTATGTTGGTTTATTGCAATGGGATTATAAAATCATTTGGCAAATGGCAGAATCTATACTGTGTAAGATCATCTTCTTCACTGGTAAGTGTAGCCTGGAAAGCGAGAAATGAACCTGTCTTTTGAAATGTCCATCAGAATTGTCTGGACAGTTTACAATGGAATTCAAAGTCACATCTTTTTGTGGAAACGAAGGGTTAGCTTTATACTGAATATGATACATTAGGAGCTGTCTGAGTGGGTGATGCAGTACCTCTTACAGGAAACAAAGGCTGAGGCTACAAGGCTGAAATGCATGTAGTTTGAGTACAGAGAAATCAAAACCCCAGAAAGATACTTATCATTAATATGATTGTCTGTTTTCTTTTGCCTCGTCTGCTTTTACAGGTTGCTGTATGGCAAAACATGTTCCGCAAACCATTTACTTGAACATGGACTTCCCTCTAATTGTAAAAAAAGTCTAAAGGAAGCTAAATGCAAATGTCTATAGGGCACATTTAAAGCAGAAAAGTCTTCAGACCTCTCCGAAGTACAAAAGAAGATATAAAGGTACACCTAGGGCTCACCTCCTTTGTACGGTGTGTCAAGAGTGACCAGAGTAGTGACTTCTCCCAGTGGTGTTTTCTCAAGAGCACAGAAATAGAACATAAACAGGAAAAGATTACAGATATAGGAGGAGGTGTTACCTGGCAGAGGTAAAGGGCAACACAAGAAAAACGTTGAAAGCAAATGAGACATTTCTATTTCTAAAATTCAGGTAGAACTCACTGAAGCATACACAAAACAAGGATGGGTTTAATATGTCTGCTACTTGTTAGACTAATAAAGCTGACTTTGAAAAATCATGTATGCATATATTTTGCAAAAGGTATTGCACTATTGATGTAGTAAGAGCAGAAGGACACTAACCTTCACTAAAACTAGGTTATGTGGTCATCTGCACAGCTCTTGGCTGCAATGCAATGTGTATTTTCTGCAAAAAAAGATTTCTGAGAGAGCACGACCTTTCTGAAGAATAGACTAGTATCCTGCAGAGCCAGGATCTGTGGTCAAGAATCAATACAGACTTCTGGAGGTGTCTTGTTTGGTTAAATGGAGAGTAAGCAAAACAGCACGATGTGCCGTATAAATCCATAACACTATTCAAATGTCATCCGAGGCGCCTTCAAGGTTAACAATCGTTGCTATCAAATAAGCTGTCAGAATGACAGGAAGCTTTCGTTCACTGAGAGGTCTAAGGTCTAATGCGGTAATTAAACCCAGAAGACAAAATAAACTGTTCTCATGCAGTGTACCAGTGTGCCGGAGAATCCTAATGAATAGTTAGCATCGCTGCTGCTAATGGTAATGAAACCTTCTGCTCAGGTGGCTTTGCCTTCTTGTGCATTAAGTGCTTTCTCATGTTTTTAGGACCCTTCCTTTGCAGTTTTCAAAGAAAAATTCACTAAAAGCAAAATAAAAAATAGTTTTTTACCACTTGTCACAACCCGTATCTAGATGAAGCACATTCACTTTTCAACCAGCTCACAGTGCTTTAGAGGCTGTAACACTGATATGGAGAGAAACAGCTGTTCCAGAACAGATCCTCTCAATCGCGTTATAATCTCTTTTGGGTCTGAGTTTAGAAATCTTGGGCCACTGTGACTCCACAGGCCTGCACAATCCTGAAGACACCTCAAGGGCCTCCTCCACCCTGGAAATCATGTTGGTCGCTTACGGAAAGGCTATGGAATAGCTCAAAAGCTACTACTGTTCTTCCTCTACTAAAATTCTACTAGGAAAAAAAAACATCAAAAAAGCATCTGCTGTATAGGTGGCTGCATAGGGGAATGATAAGATTACAAATGGGACTGCTGGGAGCACTCCTAAATTTAAAGCTGCTGGTCATAAAGAGGGATATCTTCTGTAAAGGCAGGTCCTCTGCTCGAGGGAAGCCAAACTCTGCCGGCTGCCCAACAGACTCACATAAAAGCAAGGGCTGGCAGGAGTCACCTCTGCCCAAACTCCAAACATCACGCTCCCTGAAAGGCCAGCAACAGAAGGATATGGGATATTTTGAAATGTCTAATGTTTTAAGGACAAAGTCCTGGTGCTAGGCCTTGTTTTACTGCCTATCATCATCTTTAAATGGATAAATCAGACTAAATTTCCAGAGTGCCCGAGGAGTGACCAAGATGTGTCAGACATTATTTTTCAGAGCTGAGGCAGTGCTATTCAGCAATAGTTAGAAAGAGCCTCCAAAAGGATTTCTGAACCTGAGATTTGGCCTCATAGACCTAAAAATGCAGATCCAGATACAATTAGCTTAAAAGTTTCTGTGATTGAGTAATTAGGTATATCCATACTGCAAACTAAAAGAGGGCAAGGAGAGAGCTCAAGCATGGGATCTCTCATCACCCACTTAATTGCTTAATTGTTAGTTCATTCCTGGCTCTGGTCACATACAGGGGACTTGATACAGCAACTGGAAACAGTCACTAGACTGGTGGATATCAGGCCACAGTCTAACAAATACCCTGGAAATGCAGCACTCCAAGAGAAAAAGAAGAGCTTTCTGGTCTTTGGCCTAATAAACTGTATTTGCCTTTGGTCCTAAACGAACCACAGCATTATTAATTATTTAGTTCTTCAAGCATTTATTAAAAAACAACAGGAAAAAATTTACATTATGCTGGACTAGACATTATATTTCCTTGAAGAAAGCAAAGTCTCAAAGTTGGAGAATGTTAAGCTTTTAGAGTAAATGATTTAATAGTGTCTTAACTGTGGAATATACAGAGCAATAATTCTGACAAAAGGTGACTCATCTTTCTGGGACAGCTATCAAATTGCTTGTGCAGATTAAATACGTGCTCCAAACTGTATGCATACAGGTAGTAAAATCACAAAGTACTGCTGAAAATGGCCAAAATCATCCCTTGTGTAACTCTATTGAAGCCAGGGGAATTACGCCTGGGAGACATTTGTCACATTTATAGGCAGATTTCAATCTCTGTGACAGCAGAACAAAGGCCCCTGGCAGCAGGAACTCTGCCAAAAGTTCTCCTAGAGAGCAAGCGTGAGGCGTAGGCACATGAGCCCCATTACCGACTAGTTCAAGCCCCAAAAGAGAGTGAACCAAAGTTGGCAGAAAAGGTTCGACCTACTGCCTCTTCCCTACGTGCATAAGTGAGATCCCTGGGTAATCCCAGGCGGGTTTTAAACCTGCTCTCCCGGTGGGCCTCAGAACCATTAGTGCAACCTACAATATTTCCACCAACCTGATAAATGCAAATGCCATGTCTCAGATCAGATCAGCAAAGTACTGGGGTGAGGTAGAGAAAGAAATAACTGTTCAAGACATTAAACTGTCCAATATTTTTCACACAGTTCCCCTCCTTCATACACCCCAGCTAGGACACATTGAATAGAAAATGCAAACTAAAAAACAGAGGGGTGAGTAAAATAAAGCACACATGAATTTGTTTCATAACATATGCGCAATGGACTTGTAATTTCCATCCAAAGATTTCTGATGATGCCTGGTTTCGAGTGATCACTAGGAAGTTAACAACAACAAAATGCGTACACATTCAGTGTTTCTTCCATTGTAAGAGAAGGTACTATTCCAGTGAGAGGAAATTATTTCACAAATGAACTGATACCTTAAAAAACAGATGGAAGTACGACGACAGCAACTACTACACTTGCTTTTGCCTTACACTGCTCTTGCCTTAATAAGGAGATTGCTGCTGAGCACTGACACAACTGGCCCCTCTTCCTATCTCCTTCACATTAAAATTACTGCAGGTGAAGTAAATTCCTGGAGTGGAAAGGAGAAAGTAAAAGTGCACAGACATACAGCTTCATCAAAAGCAACGGAGATAATAGAAAATGGACATCACACATTACTGTATTTAATAAGACAAACAATAAAAGGAAACTAATGACAAAATAAGTTTTTTTTTTTTTAAATACATGTATGAAAATATGGTAAATGCAATTCAAAGGGAGAAATACCAACTAAAAAAAGATGGTTAACGAGAACAGTGACTAATTTTCTTTTTTCCTGTCAGTCTTAAACAGGGAGAGAGGGGTTGCCGTGCTCTCCTAAAGACATTTTTCAGGAACTGATCCTTAGAAACCGAAATCTCTAGGGAGAATCCTAAATGCAGCAAATCACTGAGTGCAAATCAGATACTTGGCTCTGTGAAAAGGTTATTCGCTATAGATTCAGTTATGCCATGAAGCCACAAATCATGGAAGGAATATAACAGCAACATCATTATAAAGAACAATTGCCCATAGCTCCCGAGACAGGACATGGGCCAAATTAGAGCAGTCCTTCCACTTACAGTTGCAAAAAACCCAAACCAAACAAAAACTTGTGCACATGCACCAAACTTGTGCACATGCCATACGTTAATGACCCTATTTCATTGAAAATCTTTTTTGTCTATATATTCAGCACCAGGAAAAAATCCTTTTTCTGTAGCAGTCAGTATATAGAGTACTGTAGACTACACAGTCAATAGTAGAGAGTCTGCTTCTTTTTTAAAAAGGATGCAAACAAAAACTGGCCTAGCATGCAAAAGAATATAAAAATCATAATCTTGTGAGACGGTCATTTATCAAATAGATGAATAAATAAATGAAAATCCTGTGGTATGTTAACTCAAGACACACTATAAAAGACTGCTCTTCTGAAAGAGAGACCGTTAAGTCAATATGCTAAGTAGATCTATTCATTAGTGTACTGGAAGAGAAAGTCGACTAAACAGTTGAAGCCTGCAGATGATCATTTCAGTTAATGAAGTATGGAAGATTGTAAATAACTTTATTAGGAAAATCACATTTTTTCTGAAGTCCTTTTAAGAAGGTTTTGCCAAACATTCATACTGGGTTAATTTGAAGCATTGAATGTCCCAGAAGGACTCATGCCAGTCGAATGGAATCGAGTAACTCTGTATCAACCAAAAAGCAGATCTTTGCCACTACTTCTAGTCCTCTGGATCCCACACTCTCGAGGAACTACACATATTTGGAAAAGCAACAGGTAACTAAGTAGAAAGTCAGTAGGAGAAAAGAAAGATAGTTTCAAGTAGAAAGAAATAATCTGGGCTGAATGGCCCACTTATTAGGAGATCAAGCTGTCACATGCAAAATATTCAGCTAAAATCTGGAAAGCTTACAAACACAGAGATTACCAGCAGGCATAAACATTTTCTTCTTACTAAATTTACATAAAGAAAAACTGCTCATTAAAGATGTGGGAAGCTTTTTTTGGAACTAAACACCCATATTGCAAATGCAAGTTCCAAACATCCAGTGTACACAATGCTACTAAGGCCCTACTGTTCCCATACTTCTAAAAAAAGAATAGGTGAGAACATCACATATATAGGTATATGTGAGCTTAGGTATTTAATTACGACGATTATGTTTTATTATCTCAGCGAATGTAAAAAACCCACACTGTTAAAACAGCTATTCATATATTGTGAGTTATTTTACTAATATCCGGAGGGATCTACCTACGTCAGAAGACTCGTATTTCTGTATCTTTGAGAATTCAAACCCAAAGATGATGCAGCACAGAGAGTCTTAGCATTAGAGTCTCTGGGACACATGTTTTAATAGATACCTATTCTAAATCCACTTTTATTCTTTCTCTGCAGTGATAAAGAAAATGTAAGATTTAATGTTTACATTTAAGCATGAAGATCTGTCTGTTAGAAACGCCTACCTCCCTCAGCTATTATTAAGGAAGCCTAGGACAAATAACCTGCTCGTTTAGGAACATCAAGAATATTCCTAAAGCTAGGTGTGATGAAAATTGCTACTAAGACAATAAATAGAGGAGAAAGGTAAGTAAACCAAGTCACATATTTTCAAGACTTACCTCTAGGTATTCTGAACTCCAATACCACTTATGATCTAGGGGGTCTCCCACATCATTTTATCGTGGTGGGTGATCCGGCATTTATGACAAGTGATACAAGGACTTGGAACCTGTTGCCTAGAAGTCCCATCATGCCATGTTTTACAAACACATAGCAGTACAGAAAAGTGTAAACTGTATCAGAAAGCGGGATCTAGAAACTAGCAGAAACAATTGAGCTTTCAACAACAGGGGAAAGAAATTAGGGAGCTAGAATATTCTTCTGCCAAACCAGAGTTTAGATACAATTACTCTAACACCCAGCTCTTACACTGACTGCTACAGCAACCAGTACTTCAGATTGAACAGGAATATATCCCTCTCTTCCTATTTTTACTGTCAGTTAATCAAAGCTCTATTTTCTTTCTTAACTAAATGGGTGCATATGGGTTGCAAGCCAGGACAGACCAAATTGTGTCCTCAGTCTAGCCTGCACAGAAGGAAACAAGCCCAGACAGATTGTTCACATCATACGTTGCCATCAATATCACTTGCCCTTCAATCTATACATTCCCAGAGCCTGCTAGCACTACTTATGGCATGACTGAAACCTGTTGTTCTCATGCTCATCCATCGAATGCAGCGAGAGAGGCGTCGTCACAGCCTTCCAGCGGGCTTTCACAGGAATTGCAGAAAATAATCGCTTAGGTGAAGGTTACACATGGGTGGGTGGCGACTAGTAGAAGCACCCTTGCTGCTAAAGTGGCTTAAGCCAGAAAGAGCTCGGCTGGGACACTAGGGCTGAGGCAGGGTCAGTAGAGATGGCAGGTCTGGAAGAGCAACTCCAACTTCACTCTCCAACCACGCAAGTTTTAGCTGCACAGGAATTGCAGAAAATAATCGCTTAGGTGAAGGTTACACATGGGTGGGTGGCGACTAGTAGAAGCACCCTTGCTGCTAAAGTGGCTTAAGCCAGAAAGAGCTCGGCTGGGACACTAGGGCTGAGGCAGGGTCAGTAGAGATGGCAGGTCTGGAAGAGCAACTCCAACTTCACTCTCCAACCACGCAAGTTTTAGCTGAAAAATCTGAGAGACACATTAAATATGGAGGTCTACAGTGCCATTTTTGCAAAGTCACTGCCGAGGTCAAAATCATACTTTCAATAAGCTCGACTGTGCTCTGTCCTTCATGTCATTAGTATGCAGTTCTTTTTTACCCTGGTGAATTACCACTCTTTCAAAAAAATATGATCTGGGATGCTTCAAGGAGGGCTGGAACCTCACTATCTCCCTAATGTATCACTCTATGGATGAAACATTAAGAAAGAAAACACTGGGATTTAGGAGCGGGGGAGGCTTTCCCACTGATTTGATAGACTCGAAAGGTTAATCTTCAGCTACATCTTGTTCATTAGTCTAAATATACATTTAAAACATCAATGTGCTTAAAAGTACTTTGTCAGTACCCATTAAGAATGCGCGTTGCATATTTCAGACATGTCTTGATAGTAATAGGCGCTGAAAAGCAGGCACTGTTCATCTTTTTAATGAGTGGTTTTCCCTCTGAGTGCACTATGAAGCTATGATGCACCATAAAGTGACACCGGTATGCCCTGTGGACATGCAAGAGCAACCCATTCTGTGAAAATCAGGCAATTAAAAGGCATAATGTGTGAGCATGACTTCAAAGTAGCTGTTCTTTCAGGTCTTGATTGCAAGTCCTACTTCTTCACACTGATATAAGGGAGGTGAAGAGATCTAAGACGACCTTTCAGATACTGGCCACCTACACTGGAATGTGGACAGCGGAAAAAAAGGAGCCACTGGAAGGTTATTATTCCACCTCTGATACATGATACGCTTTTTCACATCATTCTGCTAACGTAGCTATACTGTGCAAGTAAATATCCTGCAGCAGACAGATTAATTGCATCTGCCAGTTAAGGACAAAACTACATCTATACTGCTAAACATCCCTGGACCGCAGGCCATGCAGCGAATAACCTCCCTCTCGGTTGGACTGGCAGTACGGTGGCCTGCAGTCCAGTCCCACTCCCTCATGCAGTGTCTTTGTGGCCATTTTTTTTAGGTTGTTTCAGTTCGAATACCTGAAATAACAGGAAGGCTGTCATGCAATCTGTCAGCGCAGAGTGGTGTGTACACAGCATGCTGCTCAGGGAACGAAGGATATGGCATCAGAACATATGGTGCGTTTGAAAGTACACGGCCTGTTGGGATAGCGCAGAGGACTGTGTAGGGCAGAAGAAACCAAACCTGGCGAGGTCCTGGCTGAGGAACGATTTGTCCTCAGAATGAAGCATCTCCTGAACTACAGCTGGGTTCACCTTGGAGGGAGGAAACACTTTGGTTTGCTTCACCAGAGAGCCTGGGAATTAAGTAATGTATCTACCGCTTCACAAAGCAGCAGCTGATTTATTTGACATTGCCAACACATCCGAAGCGTCCTTTTCCACCGAAGCTGCAGGAACCGGTTGCGTAAGTATACACCTAGTGTGCCAGCAGTTCTGTAACAGGTGAAGGTAGGAGTAGAGGGTTGCACAGCTAAGGACAGGACCAGTAGCAGGGGAATGGTGCCACGGCAGTTAAGGTTGTGGTTGCTGGTAATGATGGAAATGAGCTTCACCTGGCAGCTCTAACACTGCTCACACTGTTACTGTGGAAGTGCCACCTCCTGTTGCTCTTAACCATGCCACAGAGAGTGGATGTAAGGTATTGCTCCCCTCGGGGTAGCAGCCTAACTGGGAAGTATGAGCATGAATACCAGTAGTGAAGGTCCAGTAATGTTTATTTAAAAGCGTAAAGACCACAAAGGCAACTCTGTGCCTCTAACAGGGATATAGCATACTCCCAGCTTTTGCACAATGGGCAATAACTCATGAGCAACAGGATTCTACTTTCAACATGGGGGACGAGAGGGTTGCCGGGCTTTGAGCATGGCGTACGTTCTGTATCACGCTATAAAAATACCGGAATGCAAAATAACCATCACGTAATTTCAAATACTTTGAACTGAAGAGCTTTCGCCTCTCCCCACACGTGCACACATGCTAGTACACACGTGAGTAAGAGTCACGTATCAGGATGGCAGGGGCAGGACGCGGGGCTCAGCCCAGCGCTGTGTCAGGCGACACAATCGCTCCCCTCCAGCAGAGGCTAGCCGCGGCCACCCTGCGTCACTCCCCTGAGGAGTCAGGGGACACTTTGGGAACTCACGCATTTAGCCTTGTAGATGTAGCCTACAAGTGACAGCAGCTGAATAAATGAGCATGCGAAAGGTAAGCCCAGACCCATGATGACTTGGGAGTGTCAGATACTGCTTGTTCGTATGTTTAGAGGTTTCTCTTTTCTTCTCCCATTACTGATTTAATCATTTACCGCTAGGCGAGTGCATTGCTCACCGAGGAATTGCTGTTCACCAGAACTAAACACAGAGGATAACAGCTACATAGCTACATTTTCGCAGCTGTTTGCTACAGAGAGTTTAGGATAGAATTAAAAATACCCAACAACCTTTCCACCAATAACTGATGGTTAGCAAATGACTATTGCTTGTCCTTCGGAAGGTCACGTAATTTCGATTTTGAAATATTTAGCATCTTCAACTTTGTTCCAACTTTTTTCTACCTTAGGCTGTACCTACGATTGCTATTCCATAAACTGCCCTTTAGGCTATCAAGAACATCACAAGAAACCTCTGCTAGTGCCTTTAGAAATTGTTTAAAACCCTGCACATGAAAGAAGGAAAGAAAAGCAGAAGAAAAGCAAAATGAAAATGTATGCCTTAAAAGCCAGTGCTTGAAAGAAAAGCTTTAAATAATGTCTACGTATTTATAAAAGGAAGCAGTCCGTGCCTCATGGAAATACCAATTGAAAAATTCATATTCATTATTTTTTCTTAATAGAGCAACTAAGAAGAAAAAATAATTAGTGTCAGAATCTTTGTAATTGATTGGATGCAGCTGATCAGTTAATAAAGTACTTGGGGCTGTGTTCTGTCTGGACTAGAAGATTGGTATATCAACATTATTAAGAGTTCATGCTATAATTATGGAGCATTACTGGGCAGGAAATAGATCTATGAAGAGGAATTATTTTGTGTATCTGTAAACACTTTTTTTCAAATGAATGACAGTGCAGACTTAGTTTAACTACAGTTTTTAGAGAATTTAGATCCATTTAAAAATCCCTATTTTGATAAGTATTAAGAAGAATGGGTAAATTAGTCGATATAAATCCGCACAGACGCACTGCAACTGTCAATTTATATTTACTTGAATAAATGTTATCAATGCCATAATGAGATTCCATAAATTGTGAATACTGAGGGGTAACTAAAGCAACATTAACTGGGGAAGAGAAATACAGAGGACTCAAACTTAGCCCTAGATGACCATGAACATAAGGGCTTTGGACCCACTGGCTGACTTTGTATCTGACAAAGGTTTTTTCAGATACTTTCATGTTACTTTATGTTTTTTTAATTTTCTTTCTCAGAGACAGTTGCAAGAGGAACCCTGGTAAGGAAACTGCATACCTATAAAGTGGCTCAAACCCCAAGAATTGATTTCACTTAGAATAAATAAAATACATTCCTCAAATGCTCCTGTAACACAGCACATCCACAGGGTATGTGAATTACATAAAGTACTGGTGACATGAGCTTTGGAACTTCTATCTTTACTTACAGATATCTTTCACGTCTAATATACAGTGTCTGTTAAAAAAGAATCTTCCTCTCTCCCATCCTTACCCTTAAAACACGGTTGGAGCAAAATTGTTGGTTCCACTTCTCAAGTAGCACCGGTTCTTCCAGGATAAATGTCCCCTACGTTTGCAGCTGGATGATCTTATTGCTGTCAGTCTCTTCTCTAAATTAACATATCTTCTTACGCCTTTTAAGTTCATATAATGCATTATTTAAAGCAAGGACTGGATTTTTCTCTTGTGCTCAAGATGTCTATTACACTTCAGGGAACTCAAGAGCAACAACTGCTTTCATAGCAAGTCAGATGCTTACACTGTTAAACTAGGATGTAACAACTTAACTGACTTAGTTTACTTTTACAAACTTTGATGAGATTTGGTCTGGGCTTAAAACATGGTAAGAAAGAGTCTATTTTACCACAACTACCTGTATTTTACAGCAGCGAAGAAAAAAACTGTCACCAGACCTTTAGCTTCTGAAGAGGTGTGGATTTTACTGTTTTCTGCAAGTTGCCAGTAAGACACGCTGTGGGCTGCTAGCGTAGTCACTACACAAAATAAGATTGGTTCTCCTGGGCCACACTTCTATAAATTTTATTCCTGACAAGAGCAGCAAAGGCGACAAAGAACAGTCTAGGGAGACATACTAGGAAACAATAAACATAGTATTAAAAAGCTTGCAAAAGGAGAATTATCCACTTTGAAGCAGCACAGCCTCTGCTGTACTGCTTCCACCTTCCACTCAAAGGCAAATAAATTCTCCATGACAGCTCCTAATGGCCTCCACAGTTGTTCACTGAACTTGCCCTCAAATTACAGGGTAATAAAGGCATAACAACCCTTGACTGACTAAATGAGGAGGTGGGTCCTGCCAGTAAAAGCATGTCTTTCTTCCTTGCCCTTTTCTTTTGCTCGTCCAGTGAAGTAGTATCTGAGAACTACAAGTAAATCGCTAACAATTAACAGACTAATGTATCTTTATTCCACTTAAATCATTCCCTGGAGCATCACTGTGGTAATGCTCCAGAGCTGGGTTATAGTTTGTTTGTTTAAAAGTTAGCAGTGTAATAATAACAACCATCACCCTTACTTCAAGTAAGAATACCAAGGCACTTGGTATTACTATCTCTGTAACATCATGCTGTCAGGTTTCTTCTTCCAGATTATGAAAACTTTTGCACAATACGTGACTGTATTTCTGTCGAATGCCACTTTTCCTATTCATCTGTTATTAGCTTGTTAAATTTTGGTCTCCCTCATAGGAGGCCACCTACATATATCCTGAAAATCTGAGAATTACATCTGTGAATACATCTGTCCTGACCTGCTTTCAGCTTGACATCCCCACAAAGAGGAATATAATCTGAATTTAGTTGATACAAACAGATAAGAATTTGCCTGGATAACCACATTGCTACAGGTGAATTTCTGCCAAAAATAACTATTAAATTCAGATGAAATTTTGTCCTATTTTCACACATGCAAGCTTCTTTAAAGCAACTTGTGTGTAATGAAGCTAGGCACCTGATCCTCCTAAATTCTGAAGTTAAAGACTATGTGACCAGTTTTTAAGGGTACTGAAGTCCACTGCACTTCAACATCACTTCAACATCACCACAAAAGGCTCTCACTGCACTGAGCACCAGACAAAAAACCAAGAGTTATTCAAGGCAACCACACAGTCTTTAATCTCACTGGACTCAATACTCTTACCTCAGCTACTTAAACCACCTGTCCAAAAGTCGTGCAACTCTTGTATAAAATGGTTATTATACAACCTTATTATTGCCTTACAGTGCATAGGAGCTGACTTACCGTAAATCAAAGACAAGCCAGGCTTAAGCTAAGCGCAATGGTAGATGAAGTAGAATAAATACAGGTTTAAAATCGTTAAGATATGAAGAAAGGAAACTTCTTATGCACGCTCCTTCTTGACACAGGAAAATAATGGAGATGCCCACCTCCCTCCCTCCAGGCATCCCAGCTGGGATTTTTCTATTTTATAAAGTTAACAGCTTGACAGAAATTTTAGAAAAGGAAAGACTAAGTAGCATGATTTCTAAGATGGAAAACAACCTGAGAAATCAAAGTAATTTCCAAAATGATTTCACTAAGCAGAGCTGATGTTGATTTTGTTTTCGTTTTGACGAAGTCAACATGTTGATGTTGATTTCATTTGCTTATGCAGATCATTGATTTTACCACATCCTCTGCACATAAATGGGAATGAGATAAATTAAAAATTAAATATATACATTCTATCTAATAACTTTTGTGTTTTTTTCTGATTAGTTAGTATGTGAATAAAGATATTTTCTACGTTTTCAACAACTGATATTCTATTACCAGTTCTCCCTTCTGAAAGTAAAAACTAGAGCGGCTCGTAGTTTGGGATGGGAAGATTTTCACACATTCATGCTTCCTTCCACCTAGACACCTCAACTCAAGGGATTTACAAAGTTATTTCATTAAACTGGCACATGAACCATGATGCATTTATTCTATCTTCATCAACTATTTGATGTATGTTGTAAAAATAGTTCTATGAGAGCAAGCCCATTCAATTTCCTTTTTCACTTCATTTTTTTTTGGAGTTTACTGTTGTCCTATTTGAAAATACCAGTGACTACTTTTTGCACAAGAGTAACAGGGTAACAGGCCTTGTTTTAGCAACATTATGAGGAAATTCAAATTTCACATGAAGTAATTTTTTTCATTGGTAGATGTTGATCAGCTTCGTCACTTATACTGGAGTATGGATATATTTTTTCTCAGTGAGTTGTAAAACAGAGTCTCTGACACATTTTATAGCCAGGATAGTATGATGGGACATTGCTTTCTAATTTACAGTTCTTTTCTGCTGAATTTGTCACTGTTTATCACACATGAATGTTTTTAAAACTCCTTGCACTTAAAATACTGTTTCCATCCTACTTTCTATCACATGAAATCACATGAACAAAGAAAAAATATTGCCCTACATTTTCTACACACTTCTCTTACAAAATGGTGTTAAGGAGTATAGACTGGATTATATGTACTGACTGATCTTGTTTTACTGACTGTAGAACGGAGTGTTGTAAAGTGTACAGATGTTGGTTATTAAGATATTGTGACAAGCTCTAGGTATATAGCAAAATTAAAAAAAAAAACAACAGAAAATATGACTATGAGTCATTAGATGGCATTTTTGAGTCAGTACTGAGAAAATGCCCAGACTGATGCTTTATGTTGCTGGAGGCAGTGTCTTTCATGTCAGATACGGAACTGTGGTCCTGATTGCTTATAATTAGAGGGTCCCATGACACTTTTTTTTGAGGAATTCAAGGAAATAAGGTCCAGCATCCTGGTGAGAATCCAGTGCTGGTAATTACATTATATCCCTCATTTTTTCCCCTTAAATTGCGGCTGGGGAAAAGAGTTCACCTCCTTTTTAACAGTTATAAAGAGAAAAACCCAAACCCCACTGTTCTCATATTGCTGATGCTATGCAGTCTTCACTGATCTTAATGTAGTGAGAATGCTGCAGATAGTCACCTTGAGAGAGCTGGCAAAACTAAATTTCAGTAGCAGCTGGGAATCTTCTGCCATCTCCCTTGATTCAGCTCTTTTTGGGCTACTGTATCTAGTGGAATTCTTCTGTATTACTTCTATCATGTCAACACTTCTGCTGAAGCACCTTGTGCTTTCCGCCAACCCGGATTTCTGATACAATTCCCCAGAAACTAGGGAGACCAAAGTAGTGAGCGCAATTACGATGCACCACTTTGAACAGCTGACACTTAACGTTTTTAGGTAAAGATTTGGGCATTTTTCCTTGAGGAATATAATGAAAAAGGAGAAGGAAATTGGAAGGCAGAGCTATACTACAGCTTGGGATTCAGGGTCAAGGGATCTATTCTGCAGTAAAACTTAACGCTGCTCAAGAAACGATCCCCATCGTCCACACTAACGAAGGATCCTGATCAGTTTTCATCCTGAATAACTCCGGTACCTTCTAGCATGCCAGATGGTATCACCCCAAACCCCAAAATCAGAGAGAGATCATGTGTCCCTCCTTTATATATGTGTTAGTAATGAAATACCCCAAGGTCTCTTTGCATCCTCTGTGGGTGGAAGCGTAGGGGTAGCAGGGAGAGCCCTACCTTGCTACAAGAGATACTGCTACTAGAATCAGCAGAAAATCACTGCAAAGTACAAAAGTCCACAGACAGAAAGCCTTACTTTGTCACCTCTAGTTAGCTATTTATGTCCTAAATTATTTTTAATGGGTACAACTCCCACCTTTTTGCTTTTTGTGTATGTCTCAGTATTATTTGAGGGCTATAAGGATATAAAAGTCGTCTGGGTAGTTTCCAGCACTGGAGAAGATAACAAATGCATTTTTAAAGCAGAACAATCTGAAGCTTGTTATTCTAGAGGCAAATTGTTAACCTTTTCACTATGTAATGGTCCATGGAAGAAAAAAATAGGATGTGGATCACAGTTCCTTTTATTTTCTCTCTTTATTCTTTAGAGATTCAATTCACCTCAGATTAAATGGCAGTTCTTGCTTTGCCATTAAGTTTTCCAAAAATAGAGCCTAGGGTTTAAATATCATTTACATCACAGTCAAAAGAATAATCACATAAATAAGAATTTATGAATAATTAATTGCAACTGCTATTACATTAGCACAATACTATTTTTAATTTATGGGGACCACAATGGCATCTTTACCGACCTGGCAAGGGGCAAGTAGCAATTAAATTAGCACACTGATTAACTGATGAGTCATTGTATAGACATACAGAGATTGATTGATTGATTGGTGAACTTTTTCACTGTGATCATGCCGCAGCGTACCTGAACAACAAGGAAAATCTCGTGTTACAAACAGTGACCTCAACCACAGAAAGTCCCACAAATACAGAGTAGTATCGTTAATGCTGTTTTCACTGAAAGGGAATTATTTTGCTCTCAACAAAAGAAGGGATGAAATCTAAACCCTATTGCAGCTGCCATAATCCGCTGAACGCTTACAATTCAATGGGGAAAAAAGAGCTCTGCTGAAGTGCTCCAGTAATGATACTTCTGCCTGAAGAGTAACTGAAACTTTCAAAACACTCAAAATGTGTCCATTTTTACATTCCTGATAGTGAAAGAAAACACAGTGTTTTTCTTCTGAAAAAACGCACTCTAGTTTTGTGCCTTTTTTCCTGCTTCCCTACCCAGATGTCTACTAATTTGTACAGCTCCATGGAAACAGAACAACTGACTAAAAACATAGTGAAAGACTGAGGAGCAGTTACAAAAGGGAATTTGAAGAAAAAGCTTTTGGGTTTATGTTTCTTTCAGGTTGTAACATGTGAAACTGATACTTAAAATGTATTTAAAACCAGCAAAAGATAAAAGCATGGATTTCCTTTTTTCTATGATCAATTAGGTTGGTATTTCAAAGGAAAATATTGCAGATGAAGGTGGTTGGAATTTTCGGACAAAATTACTTCTCATTTGGTTTGCAGAACAGAAGTTTTCCAGAGAAAAGTGGTGTTGCTTTTAGCAAAGATGGATAACTGGTCATCATCTGTGAAAGGGAGCACGTATACACAGGCCCCACCTTCCTATGTCCAGTAGGCAGGTGGTCACAAAGCTCATATGTGATGTTTGAGAGACAGGTTCACACTGCTGTTCTCCCTGACTCAGATGTATAACTTCATCTTTATACTCTTGATTTCATTCCAAAAGATACTGGTCTTACTCCAGTACACTACTGGGAAAAGCTCTGAAATACCAGAGGTGTCTTAAGAGTGAAAAAGTTGCTTCCTTTCTTGCTCTGCTTCCAAGACCTAAATACTGCCTACAGATACAGAAAAAATTGTATGACTTACAATCTCCTTTCTGTTCCCGAATTACTCAGATAAGGGTATTATGAAACAGAAATTCATGCTACGAATGTTTATCAAACTCTATATAAATGTATACCCTAAACTGTCTATTAAAGATAGAACATACCTTTATTACACAGTTCAGATTTTAGCAACTGCCTTTCTTTTGTTCCAATACTCAAACTGATTAAGACAATTTAATACCAAAACCTGTGTAGAATACAACGAAAAGTGCTCTAGCACTGAAAAAAGTTCAGTTATGAAGGAAGGGATGGAGACGTGTTTATTTAGTCATCAGATCAAAATAAGATGAATTAATACAGACAGCTTCGAGGGCCTTCGTTCTAGCGTGTAATTGGAAACCTTCAAACATACATGCCTTTTAAAATCAGATATCCCTTCAAATTCATGCAAACCATTCTGCTCCAATACCTACAACTATACCTGGGGATCAAGGGACAGTCATACAACCTAAGAGAAGTGTTAGCAGAGAGGTAGTCGGGACATTTCCATTATTGTCTACAAGGAGAAAGGCAGTGTTTTACAGACAGCAATTAGATCTTCGGTGGGGCATTGGCTAGAGATGTGTATCTATTTCCACTTTATATGTGGATAGCTGAGGGCCACCACGTTTCCCATCTGGGAATTTCTGTACAGAGTTTATTCACAATCACAGAATCAATCAGAGATTGGTTGAGGTCGGAAGGGACCTCTGCAGGTCATCTTACCCAACCCCAGCTGCGTTTTCATACGCAGTTTCTCAGATGTCGTCTTCATCTTCCACCTCCTCCTATTTCAGCAGGTGACTCACCACAAAACATTGGTTTCACACACGATATAGGCTTATGAAATTACCTTTTTCTTCATGAGTGTTAATTAGCAAGGGTAAATGACAAAGTAAAAGTAGCAGAAGGGTTTGCCTGACAGCTTTGAATGCAGGGCTTTTCTGTACCCTGCCCTACCACCCCTCTTCCTTCACAACAGACACTGCCCACGTCAAAGCAGAAGTTGATGCCAAACCATTGCTACCAAATGCGTAAAGCCCTTCCGGTTACCTTGTCGACTAGCAAGTATTAATAGGTTATGCTTTGGCTAAATGACTTGGAAATGGGGGGCTGTTGCCAACGCTCCGTCTCCCAGGTGGCTCCAGGGAAGGAGACCGCCGACACGGCAGTTTCAGGACAGAACAAACGCAGGCCGCTGCCCTGCCCAACGGCCGGCGCCAGGCAGACGCGGGCACGGTGCTTCGACAGCTCCACTGGATTATACAAAGACCTGCCTCTCTCTGAGGGAGGGAGATTAAAAAACTGCAGAGAGAAGCAGAGGCAGCAGGCAACAAAGCAGCCAGGTGGAAGAACTGAATCTGCAAATAAAAGCACATCTCCTCACCGTACCGTGCTTCAGGAACAGTACTTTTACAGAACCCTATTTATTTCACAAAGGAAGTACAAAGAGGGATTCAACCTCACTGTCGTTTTCTCCTCTAACACAAAGGATCCTCGGGACTCTAATTACTAGCTAACTTCTCACGTCAAGAAAGGGAAATGCTGGTAGGAGACACAGAATTTATTTTTAAGAAGATAAAATTGTGAGCAGGTTTTTCTGATGAGCCACAAAAGAGAAGATGCGAGCATGTTCAAAAAACTCCAAAACAGACACAGTAATTTTAAATAAGACTAAAAGACAAGAGGTGCAAAAGGAGATCAAAGCAGCATCTGGTGGTTTCTGAGAAAACGAGAAGCTGACTTTAAAAACAATGTTAAGCCTTTGTTGGATTAACAGTTATCAAAGGCTTCAGTAGAAAAGCATCAGAGGAACTGATGAAGTGACCAGCAGCCTGCCTGTCATAATTTTAAAAGTTTTCCGTGAAATAACCAACGCTAGTCAAACTTTTGTTCTGAATTCGCTAATGGAAGTGACCTATAACTTAAACTTAAAAGCTCAGAAATCATGTTTCACAAATACAGTGTCAGTCAGTCATCTGGATACAAAATTGAGCTTGCCATAATACTTTAACTGATTCTATATATATAAGACATCTATTCATAATATACTGACACTCAAAGGAAGAGACATGAGGCTGTTCCAACTCAAAAATTCTTTTTTTTTTTTTGGCAGGGGAAGAGCTTTTTTTGAATTGCAGCCAGAATGAAGGGTTGTAGGGAACAAGAACGGGGTTCCTAACAGTCACTCCAAATTGGCTAGATATGTTAGACCTCTGGGGCACAAGGCTTTCTCCAAAAACTTGCCAATACTATGCAGATCTGGCACAATCCTTGTAATACATGCTTCAGTGTAAGTAGTTAATTTGAGCTGGCCAAAGCCCAAGCAAGAGAACGAAGCTCCTGTCAGGCAAGAGAAATTAATGCAAAGGCTGTACTGACAAATTCAGTGTCGTATACCCACTACCAGCCTATGTTCATTTAAAGAATTAAACAAAAAATTACAGCATGACTTGCTACTTTTAGCCTGGTTATTACACCTAGACATAGCTAATGTACGCTAGCTATACTAGAAGCAACATATTTAAAACTTGTCTGAGGCTGTTTACCCGTCTTCAAACTGAATGGAAATAAAGCTAATTTTTTTCAAAGTAGTAATTCACATTGACTTTATGCTCACAAAATGGACACTGAGATGGTACAAAATAGCTAGATCCAGAAATGAAGAGCTTTATATGATTCTAATCTTACTAGTGCATATTTGGGTTTGCCATGATTGCATCAATTCCTCTTCATTCCTGAAGTGAACTCTTGCAGGTGCTTCTGTTCCAGCATTAATTGAGACCTTCCTAGAGATGAACAAATGTAGCAGAGAAGACAGCACAAGAATGAAAAAGAACGTGAGAAGGCAATGGTTCTTTACAATAAAAATCTGTATTTGAGGGTGTTTTTTTCTCTTTTTTTCCTTTTTTTTCAGAGGAGAAAACCCAACACATGGTAATGTCCAAGTTACTAAACCTTTCAGTGTTATCTATGTTGGAAGAAGCTTGGGGCCAGGGTGAGCTTTATTGCTTTTCAAGACCTCTCTTCAGTCAGGAATCTCAGAAGGGACTTAACAGACGGTTAGAAATTTTGCAGTGTTGCAGTAATATAACAGGCTTGAGTTCAAGTGGGGTAATGCTAAAGCCTTAACCCTTCAATAGTTCCTCTACTGGACAACCATAAATACTGCCCTACGTAAAAGAACAAATAATTCGTTGTAAGGAACACTTGTGCTCCAGAAGGCAGGTCTACTTAACAATCACAGAACAGAAAATTCTTCCAAAACAAATGCAAGTTTGCTGCAAAGTAGGTGTGAAACAAACAAACAAATAAACAAAAGCAAACAAAAAAAGCCACAATTCTAATAGATGTGTTAGTAAATGACTGAAAAAATGCTTGGAAAACACAGTCACTCTGAAATCTACCACGAGTAACACAATCAAACATTTCCAACTGTGACAGGAGAGTATAGTAGGGATATCTACATGAACTGCTTAATCCACTCTCAGACTCCCTGAAGTGTCTTAAAATTTGGCTTGCATTGCTGTAAAAGGTCTCTATCTGACTTTGATATGGAGATCGGTTTTCTGGCTTTCCAGAAATATTTAGCCAACACTCAAGATCATTCCTGGCATATCACGCTGAAGACTCATTTTCTCAAAGGCCTTTTCATTTTAAATGCTATGGACATATTTTCTCTCTCCTACTTTTACAGTATCATCAAGGCTCATCAGCAAGTTCTTGTGGAGACACAAAAGAAGTGGATTGTTAACAATGTAATATTGTCTGTCTTCTCTAAGGGCTTAACATGCGATAAATTGTAAGATTTGTTTGCAAATTTGTGGTGCTTCATCACATATCAAAAGAAAGCTTAAAATAAAGCAGATCTGAACATACAGAACTGTTATCTGGGAGTGGGAGTAGGCGAGAGGAAGCTCTGTTCATGGGTATGGGTAGTGCCTGAATGCAGTGAAAAAAGTGTATGTATGTGAACAAAGAAAGTTATGAACTTGTATTATAATTTAAAAATTGCTGGTGACTTAGTCCTTCCAAAAGCCATACCCAAGCTTTAGAATAAATGTATTTTTCTGTTGAGTGAAATGCTAGCAGAAAGATTATGAAGACATGGACTGTAATTATTAAAAGGTTTTGCTGTATTTAAGGGTAAGGTTATGGAACACTAATTTACACAACAAGCTTTCAGACACCTTTGTCTAGCCAGTCATCCCTATCCTACCTTAGAATCAATAGAGAGAAATGGACGCCTCCAGAGGGTAGTTAATTTTATTCTGTCTGAGAAATGTGAGATGACTAACTGCTCAAGACAGAAGTGATGCAAGAAGAATGATCTAGATCTTTCCACAACATGGCTCACAATAAAGTAAGTGTGAACAGAATTGCCACATTTGCACCATGACTCAGAAAGGTACACATTGTACAGAGGCTATCGAAGGTCTTCTGAGCTTCCAAGATTATGTCATGTCCTGGGGTTTCAGGTCTCAGTTTAGAGCCTGCAAGGCACCCAGTTTAGAGCCTGCAAGGCACCCACTGGACTTTCAGATTCAAAGCAGGATTTTGCAAGAGAAATGAGTTAGACTTCATGTCTAAGAACAAAATGACAAACCCCCAGTCTATTGATGATGCTTGGCTGAGGTAAGGTCTTTCTTTATATGCACATATCGGATTAAGGTGTTTGATCAAACCCATCTATTGTTTAATAAAAGCAATCTACCCAGCAAGCTCATAACAGATAGCCAGACACCTATTAGTGTGGCTAAGGTCACAAAGAATTTCAGGGAAATCCTCCAGGTTGAAAAAGTATTAAATTTAACAGCAGGATGTATTTCTCTTCTCTATATAAAGGACATTAAAGAAGAGTCTACTTCTGACTTAGATCCTTACTGATGTTTAACCACAATGTCAGTCTCCACTGTGAAGCTATTACATCTCAATGAGAAGCTTTGGAAGAAATTGATATTTCAGTGAAGTTGTACATCAGTGTATGTGGTTCATTACAAATTGAAATGTGCTCTTTTGCATTTAAATGGACAAGGAGATGAAAACATTAAATTGTGGTTCATTACAAATAAACGTAAGACTGTCCATTCATTATACTCTCTTCCCCTGACTCAGCTGGTAAGCAACCAAATCACTAATACAAGCTGGGTATATGTGAAAATCTGGTATCTTGATACCATTTGATAGGTTTGTGCCTTTACTACACTTACAGAAAGATGTTGATTTGCATCCTGCAGAGTAACTAATATTCTGTAGCTAATTGTGTGCACTGCCATGACAGAACATCTAAAGAAGGACATTACCGCATACGTCTCAGAGGGAATAGGAAGATACTTCATTTATAGCCACCCATCTGTCTAGTCACGGCAGAATTACATACAAGCACAATGCACAAATTGGTGTGTCCTTCAGGAAGAGCTCTCCCATTACAACAGCCTGGCTCTCTGCACAACTCGATTCACATACCAGTTTGTTGTGTTACAAGATTCTGTATGTTGTATGCTTGATGACAGGCCCAGAAATTTGAATTTGAGAATTAGAGGGGAGAAGACAAATGTAAAGCTTAATATCAACATGAGGAGCACCAGTTACGTTTTATTTTTTTCCCAGTACAGTATTTATGTTGCTGATGTCTCCCAGTGGGGCATCGTCCTGTAAGTGAAAAATACGGCAATCCTCAGCTTCAAGAGGTCTTGCCCAAATGTAGCTGACCAAAGATGGATGTTCTGCTGGAGCACAAAAAATAAGTTTCTTTACAAATTTAAACTCAGAGATTTTTAACAACAATTAACTGTTGAGAATATCAGTAACTTATAATTCGTCATAAACATGAAAGTCAACGGAAGTCATTAAAGCACAGACTTCTCAGTGGCACACTCGATAAACACATCTTTTGTTAAAGACTCAGAGAAAGCACTCTTTCACACTTATGTGTAAGCAAGGGACTCCACAGGGCATCCTTCCACCACACTGCAGATCACTGAGGTCCTGAGGCTAATGCTGACCAAGCTCCTGTGTCTGCACGAGGCAGCTCAGCATGATGCACATGTCCTAACAAAAATGCAACATTACACCTAAGACAGAACATTTCTCAGCGGGAATACAGTTTGGATATGGCATCGTACAAATGCAGTTGCATTGCTTTTAAATTACTTAATTGTAAGTTATATTCCATGATTCCAGAGTCGGTGTGAGATGTTGCCCGCTTCAGCGTTTCTGCAGTGGCTACCATTATGCAGTATAGTCGTACAGTGCTGTCAATGCAAGATTAGATTAGCCTTGGAAAAATGTCTTTATTGCACTTTCAGATAATCTGTATTCTCAACAACTGCCCTTCCAACAATTAAAAAAAAAAAAAAGTTTCTTCTGTACTATATGCTGACATACTTGCTTTAGTGTATTTGCAAGCATAGATGTGGTTTTGGGAGCCATTTTCATGTTTATGTTTCTGGCAGTAAGTGTCTGATCAATTCCTGTCACCCTACATGCATTTCTGCTTCATACAGTTTTAATCTACTCTGTCTCTTCTTCTGGCTGTTCAATCCAGACCAGACTTTCTACCGCTTCTTTATGAAAAACAACTGCAACTTCATTCAAATATTGTTACTCACATGATGTTAGTCAGTAAAAACAGCTTAACCAAAATACGCGTAGACGGAAAATAAAGCCCCTGTTTTTGCTCACATTTCTGATATCTCCATGACTTTAAGAAGTTACTGTATAGATTTATCAGTTATAGCTTAAATTTTGTATCTATAATGTGAGTCTTGTCAATGATTTTCGCTTAGAGGAAAAAGTTCCATTCAGTAAGAAAAACTGTATCTTAGTTAAAACTAGAAGCGAGGCACTAACACAGGCTTTGGTCTCCCCTTCCCAATGACAAAAGAGGGGAACAGTCACAGAAACAAAGGAGTTGTCCGAAGAAAAACCATTTTTCCTTTTGTTGAATAAACATTGAAAGCCTTACCCTTTCATAGTAGCATGGCCACCATCACTAGGGAGGTGGGGAATAGGAGATTTCCAGATGTCCTGAGTGAGGGAGACTCAGGAATCTGTGTCAGGGAAAGCTGCCATCAGGAGGCACATCGGGGTTTTGCAGACATCCCAATACGGGAGCAAAGACGACTCCTGAAAAGAGGTGGGGAGGGTGGAAATTGAAGGGGTGTAAATAGTTCTGTGCGGATGGGTGCATACGTGGAGCTGCTAGCCTTGGTGAAGGAAAAAACACCGCCAATGCAGGAGCGAGAGGCTGGAAATGAGGAGATGCTGCCCTGCAGCAGGAGAAAACCCGATGAATTAGAAGGATGGCGTATGAGGCCCCCGATGATACGGAGCAGGGGAGGAGGAAGGGAGCAAATGAACGCAAGGAGCCCTGGATGTAGGCAGCGAGCTTGAACCTGTTTATGAAAAGTTATGAGCCAAGTTATGAAATG
This sequence comes from Fulmarus glacialis, assembly GCF_000690835.1. Lineage (NCBI taxonomy): Eukaryota > Metazoa > Chordata > Aves > Procellariiformes > Procellariidae > Fulmarus > Fulmarus glacialis. The sequence goes on from NW_009218919.1 coordinate 74,709, forward strand.
TGGGACACTCTAGAAACATTTCGTATAAAATGTTGTGTAACTGGGCCACCGAGATTTAATGTATCTATACCACAAGTCATTAGAAGTACATATGCAAAAATCAATCATGGAAAAAGCCCTACACACCAGTGAATATATTTTGCACTAATTCAAAAGATTTTGGCAATTAAAGTAAAGGTTTGTACAGGTTTAAAAAAATGTAAGAGAATACGTCCCCAGCAATAGTGAAGCATATGTGAGAGGTCCTTGTTTCAAGTACAGAATGTTTCACTTTTAGATAATGCTACTTCAGCAACAAAAGCAATTAGTGACACAGCAGCAAGACTGGAATCATCTATTTTAAAAAAAAATAGAGACTGGTCAGACAAAACAACATGAAACAAAACAAAAAAGACAAATCTATAAAGGCCTTTGGACCAGAAACTGAGAGACATAGTTAATTGCTTAAATATATCACAGACATACCTTAATCTAGGCAAACTGTGGTAGTTCCTATCAATTTATATTCATGTTCACTTGCAGTCTTTGTGTTCTTTCTCTGGCATACAAGCTACAGCATTTCCCAGGCATATCTGCCAATTAGGAAGGGGTCAACTTTCCAGGTTATGTTAAACTTAAATTTCGCTCAGATTAAAAAAAAAAAAGTTACTGTGTCAACTAAAATTGTTCACAGCAAGGCATGCACTTAACCAGCATTCATGTCTGAGGATAATTCAGCTGTGGCATGGTACTAGCTGTTTCTGAAGCTCAGCATAGTAAACAGGAGCTGGCCTTCCCAGAGGGGTAAAAGGTTTGCAAAATATTTTTTGAGATACCAAACATTCCATCTGTGGCATCTTGTCACCAATCTAGCAGTTAAAGAACTGTCATTTTAAGTAGCATCCTTGAGGAAATGGGAATTTGGAGGTTTGAATAAAATCCCAGATAAAACGGGGTTCAAATTTCAGTAGGGAGACAATCGTCTGGAAGAATGTATTTCAAAGTGCACCACCTCCGCAAGAACTTTCAAGGAGCCACATAGACATTCTACGCATTACTGAAAGACTGGCAGGCAAGGACAAAATAATGTGTAGCACTTCAATAAAATGGATTTTTTGTTTTTCATTTATTTTTATTTGCAGGAATGGTAGAGGTGGGAAAGAAACATCTAGTGGTATTGCTAAAGTATAGTAATGACAATGTAAGTGTCAACCTATCTGGGCTAGTAAAAGTCAAAGCAAAAAGAGAAAGAGCTCTCTGAAACAGTGCTGACCCTATACTTCAATTTTAAAATCATGACATAAGCAAACTGAACGATATATTTTAAAAATATTTATTCTGAGGGGACAACATTTCATTTTAGATGTCAAGCTGTCAGTCCAGGCAGATGATTCAAAACGAAGCTTCATTTGGTGGTTGAAGTATCCTCACTAACAGAAGAGGACACGGAAGAGTAGGTCTAACTGCTGTAGGGCTCTTTGGGGGTATTTTAAATTTATGAAAGCAAACCAGACAGACTGGTGATTGACCTGAGAACTGTGTCACTGTCAGCTCTCACTAGTAAGAGAGATATACTATGAGGTTTTCTGAGTAATGTTGTGTGGGTATTTTAATCCAAATTTTATTTTAAAGACAAACCAGGAGGCATGCTCTTAATGACATGACAGCAGTAAAAGACTTCTCTGCTGTTTCTCGTACTACAGTCTTCTATACACTAGGCCCAGTCCTAGTACTGGTAACTGGCAAAACACATAATTTAGCAAAAAGAACCGCAGGCCATTACCTAATTAACCTCCTAAACTTGAAGACAATAATGCCACTGCAAATATTATCAGGTAACCAGAATTTTTCCTTATGCCACAGGATCGTAAAGCAAGAATTGGCGGGATATTGAGACTTTTTAAAGTCGCTAAGAATAGAAACACTGTCACATTAGTAGGTGGAAGAAGGCAAAATATTTTGGAGGGGCAATTTGGTTGCAAATGTTAAATAACAGTTTGCAGGAGGCAATAGAGTCTGGGGGAGCAGGAAAGTCCATGATTGTTGTCTTTCCATGTCCCTTCCAGCTGAGACACCTCCCCTGTTGTTCTTCTGTGGCACGGGCTATGGAAGGTAAACTCCAAGTATGAAGCTCAAGTTTGTCCACAGGTGCAACCGTGGTGTAGCTGGACATCGTGGCTGTGCCCACATGCACACCGTAGTAATGGTGTGTAGTGGACTGCCCAGGACTTCCCCGGCCAGTCTTCTGCACAGATGAGCTAATGGCCTGTCTGGAGTCAAGGGACTGACTGGAAGCTAAGTGACTGACTGAACTTCGAGCCACCTTCCGTCACAATTAATTATTTTACCGAGGAGCTACAGTTACAGGAGCTCTCCAGGTGGGAATTTCAGATAGTTGTAGAGATTCCCCCAGGCAGCTCCTGCCATGCCTCGTTCAATTTGTGAGCGTAAATGCCTTGATTAATGTCCTGAGTAGAGTGTCCCAGTCAGCTCCTACCGGGGAATTGATCAAATCGTACCTAAGTAAGCCACTTGAAAATAGCCTATAGAAGCTTGCCACAGATGCAGAAATGTTCATGTAGGACAGTCTTTTGCACATACTTTTAAGATGGTTAGGAGATGTTTTCTATGTCATTTAAGATAGCTCCTGAAAATGGACCATGCATGCACTGGAGTGGTCAAAAGTAGCACCACAAGCCAGTAGAAGAGTGGTTTGGGGAGTCTTGTCCAATCTAACAATACCATTGCAAAGACCCTTGCAATGAAGACCCCCATTTCCATCCAGACAGCAGTCAGCTGTTTGGGTGATTTCATTCCCAACACAAGCATTACCATATGCCAAGGTCCAAAGTGTTGTTTTTTTTTTTAAACAAGTAGTCTGTCCATAATTGTCCATGCAACAATTACTTAGCATCAAAGAAGGATCATTCAGAGAAGGTGCAGAACTGGCTAAGCTCTCCAAACAGCTGGGGGAGGGTGTTAATGCTGTTGCTTCCACTGCACACCCAAGAAGGATGTGTTGTGGTAAGGAATCATAGCAAGACGGGAACTGCAGAATGACTAACTCTATTTCTCACCTTCCCATAGTTTGGGTTTCCACAGAGTCCATAAAACTGTAAGATTATATATAGAAAGAGTTGGCAACAGCGTATTTAAAATCCAGCTCAAAATTGCTAACTGAGAGCTCACTAGTATTTGTTTTACAAGATTCAGCACAAAGCTAGGAGTTGGGAAATGGTAAATCCTGCGTGACATCTGCCAAGAAATGTAATCTCCCTAATTCTGCTTTACTCTGTCCTGTAAAAAAACCCCAAACCTTAAAAGCCAATAAAGTCCATTTTTTCACTCCTTCTAGTCTCATCATTAATTTCCATCTACATTTTTACACAAACTCAGACAAAAGTTTCCAAATATCAAGTCTGAACAATTGAATTAATAAAGCCTCTGTCAGTAACATCAAGTTTGGAAGTGTCATTGTTAATAGCATACCATATCATTTAATAAACTTAGATGTATGTAAGGTGATCTTGCCCTATTTGGATATGTGCCTGTCAAAGAGCACAGTTAAGGGACTCTGATTTTTTTGAATTTTAAATTACCACAAAGATCACATTTAAATCATTTAGATTTGCTGTTTCTTATTATCAAACCTATATTTCTAGGAAGAATTATAAAGGATAGACTCAAAGATGTATACACATCTTAAATGAGCATCAAAGTATTGAGTAAGCTTCAAATAAGCAAAATCAGCTAATGCCTGGGAGAACTCTAGAAGTCCGCAGAGACCTCTTTCTATTCAGCTGCTTAAAATATGCAGTTTGGCTTTTTGGATTATTAAACTGCACTTAACATATTAGGCTTCTTCACAGGTTTTCTGTATCTGGAACTATAAAACAGTCAAGGATGCTCCAGCCTGGATGAGAGATAAATAGAGGAGATATAATAGAGGTCTATTAAATTCTCAGTGGTCTGGAGAAGGTGCATATAGACTGTTCATTCTCCTTTCTGATACAGGGAGTAAGGGAATGACTACTAAAACAAACAACAAGAAGAACAAAAAAAACAACCCAAAAAAAGGAAGGAAGGAGGGAAGGAAGGAAGGAAGGAAGGAAGGAAGGGAAACATAACTTGTCTCACATAACATGAAATTAAGGTAAGGAACTCTTTGTAAACTTTTTACAAAGGGTTCCAAAACTGACTGGACAAATTAATGGGAAAAAAGCCCATTTGGGAATCATTAAATACAAACCTACCATTAGGGCACAGGAAGACCTTGGAAAATTTCTGTGCAATGTTGCTTTCAGTTTAGACTCTTCCCTAGGCTGTCAATACTCTATTATTTATCCATTTCAGTCAAGATACGAACTGGCTGAACATTTGGTCTTATCTGATATGCCCGTACATACATTCTTATGTCACCGACTCGTGCTTTGAAATCTCCAAGTATTGTAAAACAATATCTGTCTTCTGGTTTTTGCTGTTCTTTAACCATTATCTTTGCTTAATACTTACAGAAACCAAAATAAAAATATGAAATATTTCTATTCCAGAACTCACATGTGAAAATCTCAAAGAACCAATGGGTACATGCTACAGCCAGAAAGATCCCCTGTATTGACAAAAAAAAAGTCAGTCTCAAGTGTTAGGTGTCATCCTTAGCTATGTAGTATCTTCAGTAGCTGTTGTAGCATCCCTTTCCTGAGAAATACTTTATTGAAAATTATAGGAAGATATTAATGTGCAAACAACAGAGATTATTTTGAAGTGCTTCTCCACAGCTCAGGTAAGCACTGTTAAATTTCTACATGCTGCTGGCTACTCCAGGAACAGCGTAGAAGACACATATCGATCAGTAAAATCGAAGATTTGATATGAGGAAAACCTGTATTTTGTCTTTCTAGCAGTGGACTCACCAATCTACCACTCTCTCCTTCCTACGTATGATACCCTCACGTTCTTTACAAGGAAGCACTGATATTACATGTTCCCTTAAGCTTTTTTTCCCCCCTTCCCTTGTATTTCCATTTCGATTATTTTCTCATTTCCACTTCTTGATTATTTCTCTCCTATATTAAAAGCAGCCTTTTAATGAACCATCAGATTAGCCTGGCAATTCTGCAGTATTGCAGTAAGTAGGGCACTTGCGTTTGTACTTCACAAACATTCTAACATTTTAGTAGGATTATTAAAAGAATAAACTTTGAAGAATATGGCATTCAAAGTAGCGATGCCTAAGAAGGAGGAGAAAAGACTTATGTATACTCATTAGTTTGCTTTTTCCAGATTTATTTAGAAAAAAAAAAACCACCACTAATGTTTTCAAGTTAATGGATTAACACCAAACACATGCAATAGATGAATGATAGTAATTTTAAACCACTGGCAATTATTTCTATTTATTTATGGAAGTAGTGTGAATAGGGAGCAGTGACCTGTAGAGAGACACAATAAACACTGCAAATTTGCAAAAATCCACAGAGGAAGAGTGTTTGTGGGAAGCCAGACTGTGAAACAGTGTTTCAGTAAGAAATTACGTTATGCATTTACTCCCATTTGTTAACATGCACTAACCATAACAGTGCAATCACACTTCATTGTTGCCTTTATGTATTTACTAGTGTGCTGAAGGCAAAGTATTTACAAAGCATTTCCATACACACTGCATAAAAAAGTGTGAAAAACTGTGTCCCGGTATTTCCACTCCAATTCGCCACATCAAATGAGAGTCTGTGGTAGAGCCTGGAGACGCTGAGCCTGTGCACAATTTCTCATCTGTGAACTTCGGTCTATGTAATCAAGAGCTACACAATTCATTCCTGCACCTGTAACCATCCCTGTGGCCCCTCCAAAAAGTCAATTCCATGTACTGGTCTCAACACGATTACTTTATTGACATTTCTCAGCTGAAAGACTTTTGCAAATACCATCCAATTTTCCAGCTCTTTCTAAAAGATCAAAAGATGCACCTTGCATAGTAGACAGGAATTTACACTGATGAGTGCCTATTGTCTTGAATACAAATGCTGCTCACGGTGTTTGCCCAAAGCCAAATGTGTATGTCTCTATAATAACTAACTGCAGTTAGACCACAAAAGCTTACTTGTATTGGAGATAAAATATGTTTGTGCTGGAGAATACCTTTTGCTTGAACAACCCCCAGGCTAAGATCTTCAAGGCCTCCTAATTAGGGAGGATGGCACTGAGCTTGAAACCTGTCATTCCAAATAAAACAGCTGGAAAGGGCACGTTATTTCTGCTTTGAAATGAGAACGACTATGTCAGGTTATTGCTGCAGGTAACAGGTCCTGCAGGCTGAGATCCGCTTCTGGCAGGGATCTGCAGGTAGTGCAGCTCGCGGATGGAAACCTGGGTTCATTCATGCAGTGGGAGGCAACGAATTGGACTTCACAACCAGAGGACAACCTGGCCAAGGCACTAACCAAAGTATTCTAAGACTTTCTTTCAGCTACAGAAATAAATTCCTGTTTAGCTAAACCTCCCAGATAGTGTCGCTTTCTCAAATCACCATATTACATAGCCTATAGTATTTTAGCTGTCCACATCAGACAGATTGTTGCTCTTTCTGCCAAAAGTCACGTCGAGGTTAGCAATAAAGCTTGCTTTATCATATTACTCACTTGAACAATATGTTTAGAAGATGTGAAATCAATTTATAGCATTTTTTTGAAAACACTGCTAGGGAGTAAGGCATTTTCAAGTATCTCTCACAATCTCTCGGATTTTTGATGATCAAAAGGATGACATTAATTTTAAAACTAGTCGAAAAGAAAAGTTGTAGGACTTCAACTACCATATGCTCACTAAATCATGAATTATATACAGAAAATAAATCATAAAAGTTACTTTGAAAAAGTAAAAAAATCATATCATGATCTCTGTGCTGCATAACACATACAGTTGAGGGCATTAACTTTATCCCATTGGACGCTTATCCCAAGAACAAAAGGGTGAAAAAAGATTTTAACAGGATATGACTAGCAAACAAGATACTTAATTCTTTCAAGTGGTGATGCAAAGCATATCCTTCATGAATAACTTACTGAAAATACCATCTGCTTCACAGTGTATGCACAATAGTATTAAATGTACTCTCATGTAGACATGTATCTTTGTAGTGTTTTTAAGATTGTGTTGTACATGTCAGATTAGAAAGCAGCATTACTAGAAATAAAAATTAAGCGTATGTCTAACAACGTCCCTAAAGTAATCTCAATAGCTCCACAAACATGAAAAGAAATTGTAGGTACTGTAACGTTTCGAGGCCATGTTAGAGGCCTGGTTATCCTCGTCTCTGATGCGAATGTTTTTACATCAATACTTTGCGTTTTGAAATGACTCCTTGTACTGAACTAAACTTTATAGCAATTCCAAGAAATACATTTTTTTAAGATATTCAAAAAATCTGAATATATGCAGTTATTGTAAAACTGGACATTTATTTCAGCACAGCTAGAATGGAATAAAATAAGTTCTTTTTTCTATTCTTGTTATTTAACCATACAACCCAATGCAGAACTATTTTACTTCTCATTCTAAGTTCTGATTAATTCAACTTAAAGATATCGATCCAGAAAAAAGAAATAATATCTAAAAATCATACAAGAGGGTATCCATAAAATACTTTTCAAATGGACATTCTTGCATGGCATTGGGAAAAAATATGTTAACATATTTACCAACTCCTGAATATGTAGAAATGTAATAAACACTCAGCTTTGTTAATAGAAATTAGAACTCAAGTAAGTTACCTCACAAGACAATTTCCATGCTTTGTCTCCCGCCCCATATCTATACTTTTTCATTTTTTCAGATTATTTGTTTTAGTAGTACTCGATAGTTTTTATGACTGCAAGTCAGATGAATTCAGCTTGTCTAGATGCCTATTTAAAGATTTTCAGTGCTTTAAATGCTTCACCCTTCTTATGGCCCCTTATTTATGCCTCACCCTATAATTTCAAACAGAAGCGATAAGATGGCAGCCAATTTTCTCAAAGCGTATCTTCTGGTTTTGGATGGAGATATACAAATACAAGTAATTTCTAACACTTCAACACTTCTCTGACTCTTTAGTAATGTGATTTTACACTTTTCAGCAAATCTGCAGAAGCAACTGAACTCACCATTTAGAAGATTTTTTTGTACTTCAAAAGCTAAAATTCATTAATGAATTGAAAGAAACAGATATGATATCCATGATTATGGTAGCATGAACTCTAGAAAGTTTAGACTAAGTACTTCTAGTTAAGAGAGAATTTGAGGTGAATTTTCCAAGAATTCCAGAAGATGGAGGAGAACTCCTGGTATCTTAAAACTTCTCATTATAGTAACATAAACATATGGTACAGAGGGAGATTCCACCTAGTCCTACATCTTATCCTTCGGTTTGTAATCAACACAGTCTTCATCCAGTCTGTGTGATGACTGCTCTAGTTCCTAGAGTCTGCAGAAAAAGGTCCTAAAGTAACAGCACATGTGGATGAGGGTGTCTTCTTTCTGCACACCTAACCGCTCCTTCCTACCTGCCCTGGCTCCTGCGTACAGACTAAATATGGCACAGCAAGGCAATAGAATTAGCTCCAATGTTTAATATTCCTCATGATACGGTTTACACAATGTTGTTGAATTCACTTGTTGATGAATTATGGGTGAACAAGGCCTGAAGTCAGGACTTTTTTGTGTATGTGTATTTATAATTTTATACATATAATGTTTTTTACATGTGTGTGTGTGTGTGTGTGTTTATATTTATATATGAAATGTCATATATATAGTTGTGTTTGTATAAAATATACATACACATATATATATACATACTAGAATGTTACCGAGAAACAGTAAGTAAGAGGGAAGAAAATTGCTCAGTCACCAACAACGTCCCCTCAGGGGACATTTCTCTCATAGGAGATGAAGGGACAAGACAAGAAGGGAGGGAGGAAGGAAGGAAAGAAGGAAGGAAGGAAGGCAGGAACACAGGAAGGAAAGAAATGCTCTTACTTGGGAAAAGATACAGACCTAGTCACTAGAGCATACCAGAAATGCTAGCAGAGTAGCATACATTTCACTAGAGCCTAAAGGCCGGGGAGGGAAGAGAAAAAAAAGAAAAAAAAAAAAAAAAGCAATATAATCATTTCTGGTGACTGAACAATGCGATAGAGAATAAGACTTCACCCTTATGGGCTTGCAAACTTTTAAAGCCGTCGCTCAGTGTCCCATACATTACTCTGAGGTATGCAGTACGTGATCGGGTGCATGTCTTCTATTCTACTAGTATGCTCATGTAATATATAAAGCAAAGCTAAAGTTTAGAAATTATTGCTGGTAACTATTAGCTGAGACTCAGGTTCTGAAATTATCAAATAATTGGTCATTTGACTGTCTGTGCTGTGAAAGGGCCAGGGTGGCTGCTGTCATGGCTTCCACCTGTCCCAGCTGGCATTCTTCTGACCACTTCCCCGGGAGCATGCGTGACCGCGGGGCTGGGCTGTGATGCCCTGGATGTGGTCTTCCTACACCAGCGGCCTCAGTGCCTCAACCTACATTTCCTAGAGTAGAGGGAGCCTGAGAATTCAGCATCCTTCAAAACCATAGCGTTCTTTTAGGGAGTTAAAAACTAGGATTCAGGCTTGCATGGTGAATGCTTGCAAATGGGACGTGTGAAACTGCTGAGGAGGTGACCGTCCCGGCTGTACGCGCCTCTCTCTGCTGGAGGTTACACGAGGAAGGGAAACCTTCCTATGCCAGTACTGTTCACAGCCCCGTGCATTTTCTAAACTGAAAACAACAGCACTTTACATTAGTAAAGCCAAGTGTTAGGTATGGCAGCAAAGGAGAAAATAAAAATCTCTTCTAGTCATCCTGCAAAATGTCTGCAAACATGAGCCAGGGGCCTTAGTATCCTCCTACAGTTTACCATTTCAGCTTCCAGAGGTTATAAAATACCGTAAAAGGGGCATGAGCAAACATTAAATCACAATTACAGTTTCAGATCATTTTCACCAAACATAAAGGCCACCTGCCTTGAGGAAACGACTTCCAGGTGTGGTAAGACTCTTCGCTGGCTTTGGCCAGTGATGCCTGTAAGGAGTTTCCTAATGATTTCAGGAATTCATCAAATTGTAGGTTAGTAGTTTTACAGATTCTGTACATAGTACAGTAAAACAATTGCTTAATATAGAATCATAGAGAAAAAATAAAATATCATAAATGCAAGCTATAGCTGCCATGGTGTTCATAACAAAGCTATTTATAAATGAAACATATTCTGTAAATAAAATACAACCAAATATTATCAACTTGCATAAACTAATTTAAAGTATTGTGTGGCAGCTTACATAAAAATGCCCTGAAACAAGGCTGAATATAGTGAAACTACAAAATGATTCAGTATCACCAAAGAATGAACTTAAGATATATGGAAATAAATGGGCCCAAATTCCATTTTTCTTGTAAGTACAAACATTTACTAGAGGCACTTCAAATAACTTATGCACATGTTAGAAATTATCCTTCCTTTGTTTGTGACAGCTTCAAGAATCATTTTGCAATGACTGTTACATTAGATTGCAGCACTGATTTTTACTTCTGCTATTGGTAATGTATTTTTCCAGCTATATCGCCTATTTTGCATTCTAGTGAGTGCAAAATTTAGGAGTCACATTTTTCATGCTCACTTAAAGAAGGTCATGTTAGTCATATAGTAATCTTTAGTCCCTAAGGTATTTGCATGCCCCACTACATTTGCTTTCTCCTTACTTCTACTGTTAAGAATTCTTTGTTTCAGAAATAAAGATTCTTAAACTGAAGTTACAGAGAGAGGGTTTTGGTTTCTTTATGAAAGAATGAATCCCAGAGCATTTTAAGATTTTCTGCCTTAGTAATATTTGTGTCTTTCATTGTGATTCCCTGTTCCACATTACAGCTGGCATTTTGGTCCTTGGCGTGTTGAGAGGTATATTTTTCAAACAGATTTACTGTTCAACATGGTGTTTCTCTGCATCAGCTAACTTGGATCAAATAGTGTATATGTGGATATAACTCAGCTAAAGTCAGCGCTCTTATTCCAGGACTGAATTAGTATTTCAGGGAGTTCAAAGCAAAGCAAAGCAAAGCAAAGCAAAGCAAAGCAAAGCAATCTTCTTCTGACTGCATCAGCCATATTGCTTCTTTGAAGTAGTGGGAGCAAAGTCAAAATTGCAAGCGTATGGTGTCAAAAACATTTCATAATCAATGTGACTAGGTTTATCAATACCAAAATGGATGTCTGAACTTCACTCAAGTACAGACATATCTGCTATCAATGACATGGATTAGTGCTGTTTCTGTCACATCTTGCTTAAAAGGGATTGAGTGGTTTTATGGACTTCCCTTTTTTAATTTAGCCCACTACAACTTTCGCTGACAAAATGCAAAAGATCCTAAGCAATTCTTAAGATACTAAGTCGGACTCTCAGTAAATCCTGACTTTGGGGGCTATGGACACATATTTTCCGTAATAAAGATGACACAGCAGACTTCCAAAAGCGGGCATTACTCTTCACCCCTCCTAGTCTTTACCATATAATACTTTCGATGAACTACATTGAATTTCCCCGTCAAAAAAAAAAATCAACTGCACCAAAATAAGATAGAAGGAAGAATTTGCTGTTACATGATATTCAAGTGCCATGTGCTCAGAAGCACATTAGATGCATTATGTAGTAGAATATTATATAGCAGAATACCAATTCTTGGAAAACCAGTGGGTTGAAGAAAAAATAATGGGTTTGCTTTTCAAAAAGACACTCAGAAAGTCACTCGTGAGAAATGCCAGAGCTTAAGTTTTAACAGATTTTTCAAAAATAAAACTAACTAAATAAAAACCCTAAAAGAAGTTACAATGACACACTCAAAATCCCTTTAAAAAAAAAAAAAAGATTCTCAGCATTTCAAGACACGAGCAATATGATATGCCTTATGTCATGTAACTGTTTAGGGGTTTTATTCTAAGACCTGAGATTTGAGAAATAGGTTTGAAAGTCTGACACTAAAATATTGATTCTCAGACCAAATCCTTGAAATCTGAGAGGTACTTAGCTGTGTAATCACACAGTTATTAAAGTTCAAAGCTATAAAGCTGTAAGAAAAAAATACATAGTGACAGAATCTCTTCCAAAAAGAACTATCCCTTACTTTCTCACCTTTCACAAAACAAAGGCACAAAATCCTAATCTTCTGTCACCCTTTGAAATCTTGTCATCCCTCCTGCCTTTTTTGGTCATGGCAAATCATAGTTAAGTAAAAAAGAAAGTACTTTATAGAAGGAAATCATGCAAAGAGAAATGGACTGAGTCAAGCATCTGTAAGAGAAAGTTCTGTGTTGTAACAAGAGGTGAGGTAGAATCACAACTGAGGTAGATGTCAGCTTCTACCTGTAGCTATCTTTTCCATGCAGAAATGACTGAAAGGATTATGTCAGGCTATGTCCCAGCATCCAATTTACTGTAATGTGAAATGCAATGTTGCCTAAATCATGGAAGAAAATTAAATGAAGAACTATTAAAAAAAAAAAGACACATGACCTATAAATTGCTGGAGTCTGGGCAAGTAGTCAGGGGCACCATTGTACGCTCCCTTGATCTCATACTCTTCCTTCAGCATCTGATAGTGGTGGCTCTCAGATTTACAGTATTATACTACATGTCTCTTCGGATTGATCCAGCGCTATCACTCTTACATTTTTATAGCAGATAAGGTTGTTTTGGTTTTTTTTTTTCCCTTTTTTTTTAATCTTAGTGTATTCAACAGTGTTCTGGACCCTGGAGCTGCAATACTAGTATAATGAAAACTAAGACTTGCATAAGCTATTTCCTAGTCCTCCTTATAGTGTTAGAATGGAAGTGAGACAAGATAGATATGGTAATTTCTTTAGGCAGAGCATATCTGTCCAAACCCTCAGTCATTTCTGTTTTATAAAAAACACAACAGAAACAAGTCATAATCAACCTCCTACATTCCCTGACACCAGCATCTTAAATATTCTCTTACAGTTATCTCTGAGTTCATATTTTTCCCTAATTATGCTTTGTGTCTGGAGTTCTTCTGCTTCAGCATGACTTCTGTCCTTGTATTCCATGGACACAACCTTCCCAGAAAGATTCCTTATGCTTTTCCTCAGCCAAAAGCAGAATCAAGACTTAATTTTCACCCTCCTATTTTTCAAATACTTCTGACACAAGATTTCTCTTGAAATACAGTCATCTTTCAGCTTCTGAGAACACTCCTTTCTGCTTTTATTCCTACTTCTCTAATTTTGCTTTATCATAACACTCTGATGTTTCAAAAGTTCTTAACTATTGGCTTAAGATAATAATGGCTCAAAGAGAACTCTTATTTTTACTGTTCAGCCTGAGAGCTCTTTACTCTTTCTTTTCTATACATCTGTGAATAATTCCATCCTCCTCCTCAGATACAAAACCTAAGATTTATCTCAGGTAGCAGCTCTACTTCCTTATATTCCAGCTGTATCTCCACCTTGCAGGCTCTTTCGGCAACCTTTTAAGAGACACAGTCTTTCATATCCAAATACGCAGCCTGTGCATTCCCCAGATTCTGAACCTGTGTCTTCACTGGTGCACCATCCTTTTCTCCATCTTTTATAAACGCTGTTACACCTGCTTATTCACTTCTCTATAATATAACACTCTTCTCTATAATAAGCAAAGAGATATTAAAATAATTGTATGCACTTTACACTGGGAAGGAAGAGTTTGAACAGTCCTTGTTCACATATCTCAAAAGTTCCTTTTACTGAAGTCCATATATCAATTTGACAGAAGAGCAAGATGCAGCAAAAATGGTCCTGAAGCAGATTTTTTTTTTTTTTAGCTTTAGTAATCAATCCATAAAATCCTAAAATACTGTGGAGGCGAAGGGTACCTGAGAAAACTCTCTGAAAAGATGTACAACATAAAATCTATCACTGCTGTTACAGGCAATCAGAATGTTTATAGTCTTCCTTTAAGTACAACTTCATTCCTCTACTTAGAGCATAAAGTGAAAAGTACAGATTGAAAGCACTGCTGGAATGTGATTGACTGGCTTCCTAAAATATGCAATTTAAGTACTTGGGCACCTGATGGCATTCATGAGAATTCAAACTAACTTTAAGAATTTAGTGAACTTTTTCCCCCTCAGAACACCAGAAGTGTTACTCCTTCCTTGCTCTTTTCATGTATAAATTTGAAGCAATCATGTTTCCAACTAGTTCTGGGATAGATCAATCATTTCCCAGCTTCCCAGGTTATACCGGCATAGCAAAGCACAAAGAGTATCTTCCCAAACTTGCAGTAAGACAAGACCTTTGACTGCAGTCTCCATAGGTTATAACCAAATTGTCCTAAGCAAATCCAAATTAAATTCACATCTGCTATTTAGGAACAGGTACAAGATAGCATTCCTTGAAAAAACTATAGTGTCATTTGTAACCTAACCTTTCAAATAGGATAGATATCCTTTCAAAAAATTTATACACGTCTAGCTTCTGTGCTTCTGTAAGACTTTTCCACTCTCCAGATGACTGGGGAAGCCTCATCTTTCTTCAGTCACCTTGCTGATGCACCATCTCTTTTTCAATGTCATCGGAGCTTCATTCTTAGGCATTCTTTGGTCATTTGAGTCTTTAGAAATACAATTATGTTACTATGGCATCCGGAAAATGATGCTGCATAGTTGATTGGGAGAGTATTTTTACAGAACTTTGTTATCACACCTATTTTACCAACTGAGCCATGTTAAAGCATTTGGTTGATCTAAAAATGCAGTCTAACTAATTATTGTCACTCAACTCTTAACCTTTCTATTAATTAAAATCATACTTTTTTGTATTTTTATGATAAAGCATTTCTGTATCTGCTATTCAACATCTTTGAAGCCATCTACCTTCCTTATATCAACACACATTTTTATACTATGTCTTATACATGGAACGATAATGAAAGAAAATGAGATATACCTCAGCATGCTTATTAGAAGTCTGGAGAAAATAATAATAATACTAATTAAAAACAAACAAACAAAAACACACACACACACAAAAACCACTATGGAAATAATACTGGATCTAACACTCTTATACCATCTACAGAAGAACTAATTCTAGCAACATAGTTAAGACGTAACTTTTAAAAAGTTTTTATCGCAAGACTCCAAGGTACAGATCCATCACGTAAAGAAACAATGAAAATCAGTTTAAAGTAGGCTTCGATTCCAAAAACTTTCTCTCGGGTATATTTAAATACCATAATATAAGATTCTTGACTTACTACCAGCCATAAGTATCAGTTACCATCTGCTCGTTACAAAGATTCAGAATCATATATAAGGTCATTAATTAGAGTCTCTTGACCAACCAAATTTTTTTAAAGCATAGGAACCTGATGGAAAATTTGAGAAAATTTCATCCCTTATAAGTTTAAGGGTCATCTTCTCAAAAACTCTACTTAGAAGTAGTCTTCGTTTTCAGAGTCTGAGGGCATACAAAATCTCACTTTGCCTTGGTAAATCTTTCATCCTGCGGAAAACAGTATTAATCTGCGGGTAATTCTGTCAACACAAACAGTAAAGTCATTAATTAGAATTTTATGCCTTACTGGCTGGAATGCAGTGTTTCCCATATAACAGATCATGAAAGAATAATTACAGATGGCAGCATTTACCCAGCTACAGGACTGACTGGTGGGGGGCACTGGGTGGGAAACACAGGGCACTACATGGATGCTCCCGTTTCACCCGGCTGGCAGAGAAAAACGCAAAAAGGAAAGAAGGGCAGTAGAAACAAAAGATGCTGTAATCTCTTTCACTCTCCAGCTGAATCTTGCTGTATTTAGTGCTGTCATTCAGCATTACTCTACCTCATCTGTCTTGTTGAGACCTTTTTTTCATGCTCTTACTGCTTAAATGAAACTATGGCTTTATTTCATGTCTAAACATTTGTGACACCTTTAGACTGAAAAAAGGGTATTCACATTAGCAGTATGGAAAGTGCAATATGTTGTGCTGACCCACACCTCAGTGCTATGAACCTTATAGTTTTCTCATAGGTTTTAGATTCATTACTAGCTTATGGGATTCAGAAGTGGTATATTTAGAAAAAATATGGTGGAGACTGACAAGGATATAAATTCCTTGTCCTCTCAAAGTGGTTAGTTACCACAGTGTCTAGAAACAGTCATGACTCAGTAATGACTACATACATTATTCCCTATACATGTTTGCATCAAATGTGTTCTTAGTATATAGACTGATACCAGTGAGTGGATGTTTGTTGGATGGAGACACTTCTCAGCAGGTCACCAGAGAGGAGGGCAGTGCGACACCCCACCTCATTCACTCAGAGGTGACCGTCAGATGCAGGAATTGATACCTGACCCATTAAAGTTATATTTGCTCCCTTAAGAAAATGTCTATTTCAGTTGGAGGAACAGTAAAACTAAGTCCTAACAAAAGTAGAAGTTAATAAGGCAGAAAGAACTGAAGGAGAACAAGTAAATCTATCCAAAGTCCTACTGACATTCAAGAAAGGAGATTAGTTATAAAGCTAACACTCCCGCCAAGAAGCAGTTCTTTCCCAAAATGAACCTGAATGGCATGTAGAAAATATAATCCTCTATATAACGCATACAGACATAGAGACACCTTTCAGGTTTAATCTTGATGTCAGAAAATAAAGCATTTTTTCCTTTCAGTTATTTATCAGGTTTTAGAAACATTTACAACATGCAAAATAGACAGCATGGTAACAAACTTTTTTTTTCCTTTACATTTTTATTTTCAACAGATTTGAGCTAGGGGTGATTGCCAGGATTTTTCATCCAGGACTGCTTAGCGGATTTATAAGTGGGTATGGCTACGTGCTAACAAGTGCTTTATCTCCTCAGCACAATTTCCAGAATATCCAAAGCGCAACAAAGCATTCTCTCCTCAGAAAATACCTGGATCAGCTTCAGAGCTTGCAATGATAGGGATGAGGCATGAAGACGTGTCTTTCAGTGACTATAAAACACAGCTTTGCATTGGGGAATCCAAAGCATTCCCAAGGAGCTGATTTTAGATCTCTTTCTTGACAGATGGATAAGGATCTGCTCACTGCCTTTCTATGATCCTGGGTTTAATGAACGTATCTAGTATTTCTGACTGGTTAATTCTCTTGACACCATCTACATTTAGGAGACATAGTGAATCATGCAAGGGATTCAACACACCAACTTGTAGTACAGATGTAGCACATCTGTCAGAACAAATGTGACCTACCTAGAAAATAGCAGAAAACGGAGAGTTCTGGGAGACTGCATGAGTAAAAGAAGAGTGGATGACAGGCAGAAGAGGCATGGAGAATATTTTGTTATATTATGTAGTATGTGAATCTGTTCATAATCATGGAAGACGCAGTGCATTTATCACAGGTATGGAGTGCCTGGAAAGCAGAAGGTTTGGGGACGAAAGCTGAAAAGGTATGAAGCAAAAGTCCATTTTGTTAAGAGCCAATAAAATGACTCCCATTGAGTTTAATAGGCTTTGGACTAAGCAGTTTTCCAAGACAAAGGACGACTTATTTTTGTGCTTGAAATAAGATTATATATTTGTCGGCATGTTTAGTGAACTATCTGATAGTATTGTGAATTCATTTCCACAAATCCCTAGAAAAAAGGATGAATCTCGCAACACAAAACACTGCCTTTTCATATTTTATAAATGAGAGACAATTTAACCTTTAGTTAACGTATTTGTAAGCAGCTCCCTATATGATCACTGAATTTTTATGTAAAATTGTTTACCTGTGCTGTAAGAGGTCTGCAGAAATTGAACTTTTCTAGCAGTAGCAGCAAAAGCAAGCCAATAATTTACCAATGACTGTCAATAACACTTAATCATCATTTATATACTACGACTGCAATATTTCATCAACACAAAATGCTGTAACTGTTTCAAAAGTCTGACCTTGAAGATACTAGATGTGAATTTCTGGGTTTAGACAGCAAATTCAGAAGCCCAGTAGTCACACAGTTCCACCAAGGATTTCCAGCGTGATCATTGCTCAAAATAGTATTCATATTAATAAATTATACTTCTACTATCACAGATAAGCTGCAGACTATATGAAGTGCAAAAATCTGCTTGAGAACCGAAAGCTACAGATTTTGAGATAGCAATGAAACGCAACCCTTACAGGAAAATGAGGAGAAAAGCAGCAGCGGTTTTGTGGCTTATTAGCGAAACCCCATTTCTAGATGGAAAGCAACAAGATAGCATGCTCCTTAACAGCACTAAATGCAAACTGTCAGCGCAAGGCTGGCCCTTGAACTTCTCCCCACAACCTGTTTGAAAGCCTGGACATTTACCTACGAGTAACATGGGCTTCTGTTTCCATTCAGTATGTCCAGATGAAGAGAGAGGGTCAGAATTTTTGTTTGTCCAGGCAAGGTTTGCATCGGGTAGCAAGAATTCAGAGGGCAATTAAAAAACAGAGACTGCATTTATAAAGCTTCAAAAAGTGTCGAGTACTGGAAAACATAAGCCCTTATTAGAAAAAGCTACTGCATCTTTTTGGCGTGTCATCACAGATTATACAGTTTATAGGCCCTAATTCAACTCCCCACAGTAAAAGCTTCCCTCAAAATTGCATTCAAAGACTAAAAATTAACGTCAGCGTTTTTAGAGATTCAGCTCTCACACAGGCAGATCCTGTGAAACTGGAAGTCAAAATGGGAAACCGAATTCCAGACACAATCTTGAGATATTAATTAGGACACATTTTTATAAACAGACTCCAAAATAAATCCTCTTCCTTCCTAGCAGACCTCAGCATTACCTTGGTTAACATTAAATTGTTCACACATTTTCTTGTAATCGCACTGTTAAATTATTTCTCCAAAAAGAGACTGAATGACGGAAGCAGGAAAATAAATGTGTATTATAGATTTCAGTTACCTGCTTCCAAACCATAGGATTGTTTGCGTACCCCTCTCTTCAGCCAACTACACTGCTTATAGTTTAATGCATAAAACAGCATAAACCACAGACTGACCACAAAGTACTTGAAACTGCAATGGGCTTTTTTTTTTGTTTGTTTTTTTAAAATAATGACGTTTCACCTGCATGCAGCCAAAAGCAATCTAACAAGGATTTCTTAAGCAATTAGCATGGCAGCCTTTAATAAAGAGATTCAGTCTAGTTCTCAGAAGACAGAGCTCCTATGTTTGTCCCTGTTCCCCACACTTTTGAGATTGTTATTTGATCTGGATTCGGACTCTCTAGCATTACTCTTTCGCTTGGGCCACCCTCAGGTTTCCAGCAAATCCTTCCCTTTTGTGGCTAGGAAGTTTATTGATTTTATTTCTGCAGCTATTCAGAAAGATCATGTGAGATCTACTTGAACAAAAGGAATCTGATGACAATTTTATGAACGCAATGCAAACTCTAAAAAAGCATCCCTTTTCCTCTGGAAAAGCTTTACTGTATTTAATGTATGAGAAATGTTGCAGAGACTTTATGCAAACTTCACAAAAAACCCAAGAAAAGCCCCCATGTGCAAATAACTTCACTGATATTAACACCATTTGCTGTTCCTTTACAGCAGATGCAATCTTCAGTGAAAATGCTTCTGTGTAGCACTGAGAATCTTCTCCAAAAATTAAAATCTGCTCAAAGCAAGTGTAAATGTTTGTAAGTTCAATTCAGAACTTGTAACAAACTAGACTCCAAAACTTCCAAATATGGTAAACATATTTTGGAACAGAAGTACAATGACGTGATTATGAAGAAAAAGACTTCTGCTTCCAAACTTTGTACATTGTATAGAAATGTTTTCTGCATTTTTCTTTAAATAGTCATGAGGACCAGATGACAAAAATGTTGGTCTCATCCCCAGTGGTATGCAAACTTATTACAGTATACTAACCTTTCACATTCTATCTGCCTGATGTACCTACCCATAGGCACTATTGGTTTGGGCCATTTTTCATCTACACATTCAAAACGAGGTATCTGAGGTAAAAGGTTGTAAATAAACTAAGAAAAATGTATTTTATTTCCAAAAAATCAATCTGTTTGGCATTTTAGAAAGTGTCTTTCAAACACTGATTAGGAAGAAGAACTAGAAATTAAATTATGTGCGCCCAAGTTTTTCTCACAAGCTGCACGAAGTGTAGCTAGTTAAAACTCCTGGTATCTCTATGGTATCAGAAGCATAGCTACTGGAAATTACTGGGTTTTGCATAAAATTCTCAGCACTAACACAACTGTGATAAATTGCATAGCTCAGGGAAACAGGAAACCCTTGGCCCATAATATAACGAACATTTTATGAAGAAGAACATAGTTACTATGCAGTAACAGCACTCAATCTAACTTGGTCCCCTGATCTACAGGGCTGTACATTCAACCATCACTGGCATTTCACAGACATGGAAAGGAAAAATGGAGATCAGATTCTTGAAAAACCTGTATCTTACTTTGCTGTATGTAATTATAACGCATGAAATTTCAGAATTGTCCCAAACATTATTTCAGGAACTTAGCAATTCAGAATTGTTTTAAATGAAGTGGGGGTCTCCTGCATCTTTCCCTTTTGATTGCTCCCTCCTCTCATTTTCCTCATGTCTCAACTAATACAGTGCGTGTATTGAGGCTTGCTGTAGCGTGAGCCTGATTTTGATGCACAATCCTCCTTCCCCGGGATATAGAGGAGGACTGTTTCTCAGGGGACCGTATAGCACTGCTCTGTCCTCCTTTTGACTCTGTGTGATGATTTTCAAGTATGAAAGGAAGACAATTCCCCCCTTTGTCAGATTCTGTATCTCTTTATGTTTTAGATTTTTTCTTGCTCTGAAGCCTTATTTCTAGATCTGCGTATCTTGAGAAAAGTAGCAAGAAATACGGATTTGATTTGAACCTATAGCTGGCGTAAGAAAGGTATTTAATTAGTTCTTTTTCTTCCATTTTAATCACTACAGTATTCCAGCCATTCCTTAGGGCATAAAGAAAAACAATGATCTTTAAAGAATTACTTTTCCCCACACATTAACCGTATGTCACAGAAAGGCTACAACTTAGTTTATATTAGAAAGGGGGATGAAAAGTAACTCTCAATGAAAGATCCTTAATTTATTTCAAGGTTTTTTTTGGTCACTTCTGGACTGCATAAAAATAGAAGATTCTATCTAAAGGGCCTAATAACTGTTTGTTCCAGCTCAAATCAAGAGACATAATTAATTTGATAATTATTTCCTGAAAACCAGTTGAAATTAGAGGGTCCAGACTAACAATTGCATCTTCCTTCCCCTTCACACCCAACTCCACTTTTCAAGCTAGGAAATCTGTTGAAGCTACAGGCTCCCAGGGAGGCGCAGAGAATAAAATAAGTACATTTCCCATCTAAAATAAAAACTATGACTTCCTTTTATCAGGCTTACTGAAAAGTAAAATCCTAACTGTAATGTTTACAAGCAAAACCACTACTAGTTCTATGACACTCAAAAAAATAATACGTATCATGCACCAGGTCTACCTGAAGTGCACTCAGCAAAGTAGGCAGCTGGGTAAGTATACGACACGACGGTACAGCTTTGTACCGAGAGGGATGAAGAGGGTTACCTTGTGGAAAATTATGGAACTGAGGTTGCAATAAAATAAAGCAGGAAGGAGGCTGCCTACAGCAGCGTACACCAGCCTATCTCCTTCTTCAGCGTATCCTCTTGCCTCTTCCTCTCTCTAACTGCCCGTGAAAGCTTTACAAAAATGGAGGGCAGGTGGTCAAAGCCAGCTTGACCATTTGTATAATTTGGAAGTCATTGCAGCACAAATAATGCATCTTTATTACACTCCCAACTACTGAAATCATAAAATTGATGTATGTTCCCCAAAAGCCTTAATGTCTTATTTTTCTCCTGTTAACAAATTTGGACAGTTTCAGGTTTCATCTTTTCCTTCCCAGAATACAGAGCAATGGAACTATCCTTTTCTTGAATTTCTTCACATGACCCTTCACCTTACACGAAACCTCTATAAACATCGTGTACCTTCATTTGTCCTATTTTTTGCATGCTATTATCAGCACGCATCATATGCAGCTGCAAGTACGTATATGACTATAAATGCCTGTAGAGTATCAGCATATCTGACCTTTATGAGACATCTGTCATTCCATCACATTTGATATATGAGGGTTGTTGCTGTAATAGCAATGATGTCTTGTGTATCGCATAGGAATGACGACTGACTACTGAGGACAAGGTTGGGCTGCACAACACAGCCCTTAAGGTTCGTATCTGCTCCACATTTTAACGCAGCTGAAACCACGATGATATTAACTGCAAGCGTACGGGCTCCGACTTACCACAGGTACGCTGATATCCAGCTATTGTTATTTCAAGACTTTCTGTACCCTGAACTAATGGACTGATTGGTTTGTTAAATAAAATAATCAACACATGTTTTGACAGAATTCAAACTAATGTTAACACACTAAACGCACCAAAAAAAAAATCTTTGTAAGGAAAGAGTCTTGACAACATTTGTCAGTTTAAACACTTTCTGGCAATAGCTCAGTTTGTTAACAGGCAATGAAAGACTGCTCTATTAAGCTCAGGGTGATGCTAAAATGGTTTCATACAAGACAATAGCAATTTTCCTTACCATCAAGTGAGGCTGCCTGTTGAGAAAGGCCGTGGCACGCTGCAGGTCTTTGCTATTCACAGGCATTGATTGTAATGAGGAAGACATTTTATTGCTATCCAGCGTTATACTGAGTCACACAAACAGCTATCTTTTTATTAAGAGCCAGGAGTCATATAAAAATGACTTAGACTACTGCTCAGTTTAACAGCATTTCCTTTTAATTTTAACTGAAGCGATGTTCCATACAAATAATAAAATAGATTACAGAATCCTTTGTTTTTAATTTAAAACCAGCCTTTGAAAAGCAGAGGGTTTAATAAACGCTACCTTTTAGAATTATCACTTCCATCAATAATGTGTTTTTCCTGATCACAACTAGATTAATTTTTGGTGCTAAGTGAAATTCTGAATTCTTGGCAGTCACCCAACTGTGTGGGAACCTGGCCTCAATAAATATTGCAAGAAAACCTTAATGAGGCATAAAAGAATAAAAAAGAACAACAGAAAAGAGTGTCCACCAACAGAGAGGGAAATGTAAACCTGGTTAGTGTCCAGAGAAGAGAAAATTACAGCCTCAGCTCTTGAAACTCATTCTGCATTCTGCGAACTCCAGACATCATGCTGCACAGTAGTATTTTTTATTTGGGTATCAATGTTGCCAGTCTGACATAAATCTCTGTTGGAGCGATGTTTTAAACTCCCCAGTTTAAATATCCTGCTAGCCAAAACCTGGTAAATGCAGGACACGGGAAGAAGTTTTATTCTATTTCATACGGCAGTTATATTTTAGTGCCTAGATAATCGTCCCTCCTAGAGGTGGGAGATCTCTGATGAAAGCAAACCTCTGAAAGAAGTTCCTGGTGGAACTCCTTTGCAATCATCCTGTTGAAAGACCTCGAATGCTAGCTGTCCTAGCTGATGGCATGGCCGCAGCTTTGCTCTCTCCCATACCTAGAAGATCTGAAAAAGATCTCTGCTTTAACATGGCACTGTCCCTGTAGTTTCCTACTGCCAGATATTACCAAGTAGGCATGCAATGAATTCTGGTCTAGGTTGTTTGTCCTTGGCATACACATTTCTGAGAACTTGTCAGGAGTGCTTTCATCCTTTACATCCAGCATCCTCCTTCTGTCACAGTGCAGATTTCTGGCTCGTAGGAGGGGCTCCACCAAGCCCACAATGAGAGGAAACCCTTTTCCAGAGAAAGCGACAACATCCACTGGTGCAGAGAACTATGCTAAGACAAGCCATTCTTGGTCACTAAATCATGATGCCTGTTTATTTGTATGTTAAATAAAAAGTGACCTGTTTGAATGAGTACCTTTGTATGATTTCAAAGGACTGTGTTGGATTGTACAAGTGCTGCTGCAGTTTCACTTCAGTCAAATTCCATTCGATTTAACAGAATCAGATCAGCGTAAGACTGTTGTTAAGGAGAATGTGAAAGGTGGCCCAGCAATCTACATAGACTAACAAGTTTCGTAGTCAATCTCAGTCTCTATTTCGCTGGATGTACGTGCTGGATTCTCCACTCTCCCATTCTCCATGGGAGCAAGGTGACACTTTGCACTCAGGACTACTTGCATAGTTTCCATTCAGTGATCAATGTGTATAAATAGCTATAGTCTTGAGATCAGTAAATAAGATTTCTCTCCAACTACATATCCTTGTATTCTCCCTTCCTTGTTCCTTGAATGTTACCTATCACTATATATGAAAACTTCAGGAAAAGAGGTAGAGAATGTCGGAGAAGACTAGGTTTCAATATAGGGCCACAGAGTCCGGTGCGCCAAATGTGGCTACAAAGTCCAACATTTATGAAATCTGAAATATCTAAGTTTGAAGCTTAATGACCTGAAGTTTCCTCTAGAAGGATATACACACTCTTCCTCAGAGCAGTTCAGGTCTTAACACTCCTCCAAGGGTAGAGGGCTCATAGCCAACTGCCCTTCTAGCTCCAGTGCCTCAAGCAGGTGCCTGAAGTAAAGTTGAGTCTGGCCTGTGTTGCCAACAGTTAAGAGCTCATGCTTCTTTACGCATATAGGTTTCACAGCAAAAATAGATTTTTAAATATTAATTCGTATACAGAAAGGAGAAATAATATTTTCCCATGGTTAAAGAACAAGACTAGAAGCCACCACTCCTGAAAGATAGCTCTCGATTTACCATTCACTATGGGTCTTCCTTTTTTTGCTCGCTGCAAAAATAACTTAGTTCCAGCCTTTACCAATGAGGATCTATGTGAATTTAACCATGTGGCCTCTTAGACAGGATCATGTGTTTTCACTTCCAACCCCAAGCGTCTATTACTCCAGGAGAGCCGCAGCTGTCTCCACCCAGCCCCTGCTCCGTCCTGCCTGGAGCAGAGCTGGGGTAAAGGGCAGTTCCTCTGCAAGTCCCTTTTTCTTAGTGCACAGGCTCCTTTGGTGAGAAGACTTTTCAAATATCCTTAGTGATACAAAAGAAGTTCCTCCAGGTTAGCATATACCATAGCCTGTAGAACTAAACCCCTCAGTGGTATCTTCTAGTAAGTACACCTTCAGCATTATTAGCACTAGAAAATTGCCTAGACACAGCAGCTTTTCTTCCCGCGGCGTTATTTCTATTGTAGAACACGTGCTTGCACAATTGCTTTAATTTGGATCTATGGAAATACATGCTGCATAGCAGAGGGCAGATCAACCTCTGGTTTTTAATAAATGATCACACTAACAATTAAAATTCCTGATGACAGATGAATTACTGTTAAAATCTATGATTGATTTCTAGCAGGAAGATCTGGAGCAGCAGGGAGTAGAGCAGCTAGCAGAAAACCTTAATAAAAATCAAGGTAATAAACCTTTTGCAAATATCAATTTTAATTATTTTTTAAATTACCTTTCTCTCTTCCATCTCTTTCATATGGCCCAATCATGTGAAAAGTTAATCATATTTTATAATAAAAAACATTTACTGTTCTTTTTTTTCATCATCTTTAGTGGAGTTTTTAACAATATGAGCCATTACACTAAAATGGGAATTTCTTCAGCCATCAGAGCACACAGCTGTTTTATAGTTAAACTGTTTCACATCAGTAGAGTTTTTTTACACAAGTACTGCAGCTTCCAGAGCACGATTTTGCTACAAGGTTTTTATTTCTAAAATCCTGTATTTAATTTTTAATAATATCTGTACGATGACTGGCCGATCTCTTTGCTCTGATAGGCTTCTCTACTCAGAATTTTTGAACTATCTGCAAACAATGGAAGAAGTAAATCAGCTTCAAAGTCTTTACAGTTAAAGCAGAGAAGTTTCTGAAACATGCATAAAGAAGTTGTGGAAATGAAGTGCACAGCAAAAAGACAACTGAAAAGGAAGGCTTCCTTCAAATTCTTAGAAGACCAATGATACAGAACATTTATTTTCATCTCATACTCTTCCTCTCCCACAGGTTGAAAGGGGTATTGTCAAGAAAAGCGTTCAAGGTACTTTTGTGTGAGCTAAGGGATACAGAGCACTGCATCTGCATTTTTAGAGGTGAAAGATGTAGCAAATGTTTAGAAGCGATTTGTTGAATGGAAGAAAAAGTGCCACAAGGGCCACTAAAAAGTGGCATACAGGAGGGAAACATAAAAACCTCTGGGTGCTTACCATTTTAAGTTTCATTCATCCCTCTTTGCTTCCAAAAGTGCTTTTTACTTACACTGTAATGATCTTTAAATGGGTGGTAATGAAGAAAAATGAAGTCTGCGATGACCGGAATTGGTCAGCTCTAACTTGTGACTTGCCATGAATAGAGTGTATATTAAAGAGTGTGTCACAGTCAGGTATTTAATTCCAGCTCCTTTTATTTATTTATTTGCCTAGAGTATGTCCTGATCCCTTCAAGTTTTTACTGCCATCAGTGTGACCATGGTAGTTTAACTCCAGAAGAGATTGACCTGCTCAGAGACAGATAAAGGAGTAACTCCAAACAATTGCTTTATGATTGCTCTTACCTTTGCAGGGACTTCGAGAAATCATTCAGCAGTCTGATATTCTATACTGTTTCTTTTCCACAACAAATAATTTTTTTCTAGATGGGACGTGAAGCCAATTGACAAAGGGTGTATCTTTAATACGTATTAAATACACGTGTGCATGCGACCACACAGACGCAGAGCAGTTTCTTGTGAAGACAGGCCACTTAATTTACCAAAATATCCAGATAGTGACTTAGCATTCCCCAAGTAATGCGTTTTAAATTCTTACTCTCGGTTCAGCTAGTTTGACTTTCAGAGCCACATATCTTCTCAGCAGCAGCTGAGGACTGTGGACAGGATACATAGGACCCTCTCCTGACACATGACCAAGGCTGCAGCATACGTGCAGTGCTGGAGCTGTCAGCACTGATGCCCATACAGAGCGTGTGCTACCCACAGCATATACGGGCTGCTGAGGGACCCAAATGTAAGAGGGCATTCAGTGGGGTACCACAGCCAGCACGATGCAGCTGGACCACAGCATCCTCCCTCCCCACCTCAGGCAGCTCCCAGGAACTGGACACGACTGGTCTGATGGACTAAATGAAGTATCTTCACAGACCTCAAAAACTGATGAGCTTGGGTTCACAGTCCTCTGCAACACACTCAGAGAGTGCAGAAAAAAGCAACTTGAGATTGCATGAGGGAGAAAACTTGCTATTTAGAGGATGAGTTTATCAGAACTGATGTTTTTTCTAGTAAAAGCTGTTGTACATATGAGCTCAATTTGATGCTGCATTGTTTAGTGGCAGACAGAGATAATACAAAACATAATGCAATTTACCGCTTCACTTCTTCATAAAGCCTACCCAGAAACATCTACTGCTCCATGTTACAGTAGAGGAGGAGTTTAGCAAAATGAGTAAAGTAGGGAGTCTGCAAAACTATAAATAATGCTCTCTGCTTTCCTAAATAATATTTCACACTCTGGTGAAATAACGTAAGAAATTTTCTTTTTAATACCATGTCTGACCTGAATTATTTGTCTAAAATTTCTAAACTTAAGTTAGTCACCCTGGACTAGATTTGTATTTGTTGTTTTGTCTATTGACAAAATGGACAGCTCAGTCTGCTCTGTCTCTGGACTTTGACAACTGAGAAAAACTTGAGCAAGTGTAATTTTCAGCTTCTGATTTTGTTTTTAATTACAACATTGCAAGTGCTGAATTTTGCTCAAGTTTCTTCTCAGTTGTCAATCACAAAGGATATGATTAAAATCAAGAGATGTTAAAACAAAACAATGACAATGCTTTATGGTTTTAGTCTACTTTCTGACTTTTTCCCTTACAAAAGCAAGATTCTGTTACCTCAGCCCAAAAACGTAGAATACTGTACACATTCTCGCTCACACACAAACTGTAGACCTTCTTTCAGACAATGGAGAGAGATAGCATGTAACCCTTCTGGCGTCTGGGTAACATGGTTGATAACCTCTTCTGTTTGCTTCTCTAGCACCCTCCAGCAACCCCCTTAACCACTTGCCAGGCATGAATTTTGGGGATGAATCTTTTTTTTTTTCCCCCAACATTAGTTCTTGAAAAATCATTTATCTTTCAATACCTCTGTTAGAAAGAGTAGCTATTTTAACTGTTTCATGTAATACGCATTTTGGGACACCAGCTAGTGCCTCTGTAGAGTACTGCACTGTGATACATGGTAGATGCAGGTCAGACCAAGGTTAGCAACCTTTGTTCTGTGTTCTGCTGCATAGTGTATATCTACCTTTAGCTATTCTTATGGATCAAATTCAGACAAAAGCGTACATTTCCCAATTCAATAGAGATTGTAAAAGACAGAGGATGAATGATAACCTTGGAGTCAAAGGTGTCACCTCACAGGCAGACCTCAAACTTAACTGAAGATTTTCCAAAACAAAAACTGAAAACATATTTTCAAGAACAACTAACTTTGGGCAGTCCGAAAGATGATAGTTTCAGAAAGTTGTGAGAAGGAGATAATAAAAACAAGGAGGTAGATAGAAAACCAATCTGCAAGCATAAAGATAACCACTTGCAGCTACTACCGCCGTTGTTCCATTTGATTTCAGATTATTTGAATCTACTGCCCACTGACACGTGCTCAGTATGAAAGAAGCTGGTCCTGAACCAAAACCACAATTTTAGCAGTTCAAAAATTTGTATTGAAGTTATGCAGCTTAGTTTCAAGATAAAGTTATTAAAAACAAAGCAACATTCAAAAGCCAATGGTTGATAATGTACCCAAAATGTAGGCAATTTAGCTGTAAATGCTTCATTCCAAATTAGTCTTTTTATACATAGGTACTAACTGATTTAAATAGGTCTATGCTACTTGATTCAGCAACTTCAATCAAGTCCCAAAGCAAATCACAAAAGATGCTACGTACAGTTTTCAGTTTGTACAATAAGGATGCAGAACCATCCCCAGACCTAAATCATATGTTCATACAGAACATACTTCTGTAGCTCTGCAGCTATCTTACTACCAAGTCATCATCAGTGCGTGATGCTCCCGAGTTCAAAATTCATGTAAGAACATTTCAAAATAATGTCCAATTAACACTGAAATCCTTTAAGTACTTTACACAAATTAATCCCAAATGAGTACCTCATGATTAATGTTATTAAAACAAATTCCAAAGGAATTGGTAATGATTAAGTTGTTATTGTAGAGCATTACTATTATTTTTATGTATTTGTGCAGATTTTGCCTGCTTTCTATGCTGTGTCTTTGAAACCTCATCTCAGATTGACCTGAAAGTCACATTACTTTGTATGCAAGGTGATGTAGTGAAATAAATGATCTGCAATATAAAGTATGCAATATGAGATATAAAATTACTGCTGACTGAAGAGTTGCTGTATTAAGAACAGGATCTCATCTAGGTGAAGTAGCTGAGGTCCAGTGCTTTAAGTATTTCCCAGTGACAGTGGCCCAGCTTGACCTAAATGAGGTGTGATATCCAGATGTCTAAAATTGCATGAGGTAAATCCAGGCCCCGGAGTCTAACCTGAACGTCACTAACTTGGCAAAATTCTTCTTGACTTCAGAAACAAGAAACTTCTTGTTTCCCTTCCTGGTCCTCTACATATCCTGCTCAAAGCTTTAAAAATGTTAAACTATCTGTGCGTACAAATGTTCTGGAATAGGAAAGTAAGAAGCAACTGTCTTGACTCAGCTTGCTTCCCCCCTCACCCCCACCTCCCCCAGCTTCGAATCTGGAGCATTTAGAGCCAAATGCTGAAATAAAGCATTTGGAACTTCAATGTCTTTGCTCTTCCCTTAAAGAACACAGCAGTATTTAACTAAAAAATATGAACCAGAGATAATGCCTCTTTTCTAAATCTACCATTAGCTGCTTTGTATTTTGAGCAGAGACCGCAGAATTCTTAGTTTGAAAGTTTTCTTAGTTTACTCATCTTAGAGTAAGGTCAGCTTAGCTTCAATAAAATTTAAGAGCACCAATAAATTGTATTATTTTATCTGATGCACCTTTTTAAGTCTAGATGAACTTAATATGTAATTTTTACTATCCCTTTTGTATTTTATATGAAACATCTCTTGGAAATACACTTTGTTAACCTATGGTGAAGATGGCCTTAGTATGAAAATTAGAAAAAATAAATGCAAAAAAATTATCCGTGTAGAAATGAAAACATTGAGGCAATGCTAATAAAAATGTAAATAATAAATAGTCTATAATAACCACACCTATAAAAATATCATTTTAACAACATTAATACCGATTCCTTCCCAATGGGTTTGTAACTCATACAGAAGATCATTACAGTCTTTTACTAACGGTGAAAATCCATGCCCTAAAATTCGGGTTTGCATCCACTAGAGAGTTTCCAAAGCTTCTAAATCTATGAGGATTTGATAAAAATACTGGGCCCTTAACATTTCTCAGGAATATATTCTAGAAAACTCTTGGCTGAAAACATTATAAAAGCTGCATCATTTTTTGGATTAGTTACCAAAAATATTATTATGACACTGTAGTCTAAACTCATGACCATGGACTATAAACCAGGCACAATTGTTCCAGAGGAGCATGTGAAAAATTATAATTATTACCTAGAAATCAAGAAGTTATGAAGGCAGAATGAAAACGTACTGGATTCTAAGTTTTGGAAAGAGGCAAAATATGTTTTCCTAAAATACAAAAGTGTAAGCTCTAACTTTCTTACTAGCAACAACTTTATACAGAGGTCAAAGATATTGGAAGATCTGTAAGAAATTTGCACATATTTACCTTCATAATAAATGATGTACTGTAAAAGTATCTGTCTCATTTACCTTATTTGAAACTTTTTTTTAAAAATGAGACCAAGAATTATTATTACAATCATGGAAACAACATCAATGAATGTAAAGGACAAACCCAGGCCAAATAAGGTTAAATTCTAAACATTTTTCTCCTTGTATCTGTATAAGGCATTTTTTTCACCTAAAATAACTACGTGCCTTTGTCATCACAGAATCGTGTTGTTGGGTGTTTCTTTTAACTTATTTGAAATTTATTTATTAGTTTATTTAACTTAGTTCTCATCCTGCTTGCTGATTCAGCTCATCCTCCCTTCCCACACATTTTGGTGGAAATTTAGTTAGACTAGTCTTTATTCCATTGTCCATGTCATTACTAAAAATGTGCAATAGTACAAGATCAAGGACAGATTCCTACAGAACAAACATCAGCTTGACAGGGAACAATGCACTCTGCATAGTTTCCCAACTATTCACATAATAGTAGTGTAATTTCTTTTTTTTTTTAATGCTTTCTTATGAAAATGTCATGTGAGATAATGTCAGAAGCTTTATTTGTCGAGACAGATGACATCTCCTGGTTCATCCTCTTCTCAAAAACTGTCACCCTGTCACAAAAGGATATTAGACTGGTATTACACAATTTCTCCTTGATAAATTCATTTTGGCTATTACTCATCTCCCCGCTATTCTGCAGGTGCTTACAGTTCATTTGATTTGATTATTTGTTCCAGCATTTTTTTTTTACGAAATTTAAATTGTGCTGATGGGTCTATAATTCCCAGCTCTTCCTTCCTCTCCTTTATACAGGCAGGCACTGAGTCAGCTCTTTTTGAGTTTTCTGAAACTTCCTCCATTCTCCACAACAGAGAACTGCTAATGGATCTTGAGAATGCTTCATCTAGTTACTTAAATACTATACAATAACCTTCATTAAACCCGGCTCATTTAAAAGTATCTAATTTCTCTATGTGCTTTTTCAGAAGCGCTTTTTTCATTCCAATCTGAGATCTTAGGCGTCATAGTTGTGTTAACTGAGCACAGTAGGTCCAGTTAAGGAAAACTGAAAAAGATACTAAATGTTTTTGCAGGTTTAATACCATTTTTCAATTTCTTTCCTTCCCTGTTTGACAGCATACCAACCTTTTTTTTTCCTTGCTTTTGTTATTAACGTATTTATAAAATGACTTTTAGTTCCCTTTTATGTCCTTTTTTACACCATGCATAATTCTGTGTCTTGACCTTTCCAGTTTTGTGATCCTTCATATTAGTGCTACTTCATTTACACTAATTTGGTAATTTGATCTAGTTTCCACTTTCTGAGGGATTTTTTCCCTGCGCCTTAGGCCACTGAAGTCAAAGCTTACTTCAGGGAGCTGCTTCCTAGGCTTCACAAGTATTGAGATGGTTTGTGCTTCTCCCTTAAATATAATTTCCAGGGGGAACTGCTAGTGCTTGTAAATGTTTTTCCCTTAGATTTATTTGCAATGAGATCTGACTCATCAGCCCTACTAGTTTGTTTTCTTATAATGTACTGGTTTTATTACGGTGTGCATGTTCTGTTCCTTGATGTAATAAATCATTTTATGTCCTCACTAAGTAGGTCAAAGAAAGTGAGAGTAAACCCCCCTTGTATTTTCAACTACGTTTTTTCTAGGGGCTTCCTGCTTGCTGCCTTCATAGAACCACAGAGCAACTGAGGTTGGGAGGGACCTCTGGAGGCGATTAGTCCAAGCTTCTCCTCAAGGCAAGGCTAACTGCAAAGCTGGATTAGATTGCTCAGTCAGCAGACTTTTGAACATCTCCACGGAAAAGGTTGAAGTTGATTCCACCACCTCTCCGGGCAGCTTCTTCTTATGATAAACCACTTTTGCTCTGAATTATTGTTTTTCTTTATACTCGGTTGAAATAGTTTGTATTGCAGTTTGTGACAGTTGCTTATTGTCCTTCCATTATGCACTTCTGAAAGAGTCTACATTTTCTTTATAATGTCCTACAGGTGGTGGCAAACTGCAGTTCGATCGCCCTCAGCATTTTTTTATCCAGGCTGAACAAACCATTTATCTCTGCTTCTCCCTGTACATCATTCTCCAGCCCACCAACAGTCTCGATGGCCCTCCGCTGGACACTCTCCAGTTTGCCAGTATTTCTTACTATAGGGTCCAAAATTGGACACCGTTTCCCAGATGTAGTTTGACGGGTGTCAAGCAGAGGGACCGATCAGTCCCTGTCACCAGCAGGCTTATGCACGTCTTACTGCTGCCGATGAGGATGTACGGTATCAGACCCATCCTCAGCCCCAGGAAACACTCCTCAGACAGCGGACAAGGGGGACTTGGTACTCTAACTGCAGCCCTTGCAGCCTGATGGTTCAGGCGATTTTCCCCCCACCCTGAAGTCTACCCCTCCAGCCCACGTTGCCCTGATTTGGCTAACGGGATACTGCGTACACAGCCTTGCTAAAGTTAAGGTAAATGACAACTGTTGCTCTCTTCTTGTACACAGAGACAGACATTTCATCATAGAAGGCAATCAGGCTGATCCAACGTGATTTTCACTCGGCAAATCCATGCTGGCTGCTCCCAATCATCTCATTGTCTTCATGTATCTGTAAACGGTTTCCGCAACGGCTTGCTCCATATTTTCTCCAGGGACTGAGGTGAAACTGATTGGTGTATAGCTCCCCGGATACTCTTTCCTATTTTTTTTTTAATGGATGTAGCATTTGCCTTTCTCTCATGGGGATGTCCTCCAGTTGCTATAACCTTTCAAAAATACAGCGACCTCACAATAACATCAGCCAGCTGCCCACCATGGAGTTGTGCCTGTCCAGCTTGCCTGAACAGTCCTTACCTTGATCCCGATCTATGGTGGACAGCACTTTTCTCCGAAAACTTTGCTCCTACACCTGATGGACCTGAGATGAGCCTTGCCAGCACCGATCCAGCACAAGCAAGGCGCTGAATACCCCAGTCTCTTCCCTGCCCCGCATCACCACGTTGCCTAACCTGTTTTGCTGCAAGCACTTCCACATCTTGCTGTGTTGCTCTCCTAGCAGATGGCTGGAGTTTGCCACCAGCTGAAAATTTACGCTTTGGATAATTCAAATAGTTGTTCACGAAACATCCTCATCCCCGTGGACAGGGACGTCACATTCATCAACTTCTAATTTTCAATGTACAGGTAACCGTATTAAAATTGTAAACCTAATGAAATTTTTGCTACTATTATTTGCAACTCACTGTACAAAACTTAGTTTCAGACTAATCGAGTTTGCTTCGGTTATGAGATCACTCTTTCTTTATTCTTCTAATTTTCCCTCTCTATTTCAAACACTTCTACAAAGATCCTAGTTGTCTGTTTGAATTTTTTGCTTAACTCGTTCTATATAACCTCATTTGCTTTAGAGGTAAACTAGCATATATTCTTGTGCATAATGACTGAACGTTGTACATTTCTGAGTCAGTCTTAAAAGGGAAACTGGGATACTGCAAACCATCTACTGATAACACTGCACTTAAAAAGCTTTTAAAATTTCCTCCAGGCAACCGCATTACCTGCCAGAGGCTAGGATGTTAAAGATTCATCACAAAAATGTTCCTGTTACGGCAAAGTGAAACTTAATTTTCTAACTTTCACCTGAAACCTAAACCAATAGTAAAACACCAGAAAGAAGACTTTACTATTGAAATATCTTTGTTAAAACATAGTATCTATGGCGTAATCTCACACGAAGGATGTATAGCTGAGGCACCCATACCTAAAATTATAATTACCTTTGCTATAAAAAGATGTTTTATTTTCTTTGTAAAACTGAATATTCACTTTGGCACTAGAAGCAGAATAAAGGGTCTATAAGGCCATGATATGCTGGGTCTTTTTAGGAAGCATCATGTGAACTTACTTTTTTCCTCATGCATATGCAGCTTTAGATGTTTTGCAAGGATTTTGCCAACCATTGGAAATAAATGAATAAAGAACGCAAGTCGAAGTAAATGACGAGGGGGTGAGGGTGGACCCAGCAACTTGAAGACAGCCTGCGAGGCTGCTTAACTGTCTGTCAGGACCACGTGCGTCCCAGCGGCTCTCTACCCTGCCGCCGACAGCAACTGTCTGACTGTGCAGTCCAGTATCTCCACAGACAAAATGATTGTTGGATACCCTTGGGTACAGCAGCATTAATCTATTTTCATCAGTCATAAATCACACTTTTCCACTGCACCTCAGAGAGTTCAAACCAGGACTGCAGCCTGCCAAGGCAGCTAGAAGCTGTCCCTTGAGCTACATCTGGTCTCCCTCTCTTTTTTATGAAGGCTTCCCCAGCACATTGTAGAGAGGTCCTCAGAATTTGCTAATTTACAACAATCTAGACGTGTGGTACAGGGGCTTTAAAATGTCTGTAAACATTTATTTTTCAGCAGAAATGATAAAGATAGTGCAAACAAAATTCAGCCATCGCTTAAAACATACCAAGGAGCAAACATGCTTTTTCCTTCTGATGTTCCTCCGATTTTTTTTTCTTAGTTTACATGGAGATTTAACTCTTGAATGCAAAAGAAAATGATTTGGGAAGGCAAAAATTTCTTTATGCGGATGGCAAATCCTAGTGTTTGACAAAGATTTCTCAGGTTCAATAATAGGAGGTCATTTAAATGTTTAAAAGAATCCATATCCAACTTCTAAATCTCAGCAGTATCTACCCAATCTATAGCTAGTTCATTTAATCCCAAACATAATTTAGAAACACTGCCAAGTGAGAAGGAAGTAATTTAACCAGAAGTTAACCAATGATTTCCACTGAAAAAAAATGGAGAAAAAAATGAAGACGTAGTAAGCAAAGTACTTTTTTTCTTTTTTGAACTTTGTTTTTTCAAGCTTTATTCTGCTGCATAAGGCCAATGCAATAACAAAGACTGATTTCCTGTGGCAGTCATCTTCAAAGGGAACTAAAATGAATGCATATATTCTGGAGCCATACTGATAAAAAAGGTTCAAACAATCCCCATTATTTCCAATAATGTTGAAAAATGATACCCAAGAAGCATTTTCAACTTATTTCTAGCTATCCATTTTGGATTAACATAAACTATGCTACTTCCAAGTGTTACTATCCTTGTGCAATGTATTTATATCAATGTGATTACTATCTCCAGTGAAAGGTTTAATATCAACATATATGTCATTACTGGAAATGTTTCAATTTATATTAAAAAATGAAACTGTAAGATCAGCAACAACGGCCTCAACTACATCAAATGATTCTTCCCGCGAGCCAAATATAAATGTTCTCATTTATTGAAGTTACACATCTCTTTCATAGCAAAAACTGAGCCACTCAGCTTCATTTCTAAAATTATCCTTATCAACTTTGCTGACTGTCTCTACACAGGGCTTATATGTAGTTTGAAAAGATCTCTTCTGAAAGCACTTGATCCTTTGTAAAGGTAAAGAAAAATTAAAATTGGAAAAATAGAAATTTATATAATATCAATGGTTCCAATCTTTTACTTATGTACATATTGACGTTGCAGTCTAATAATATTCCAGTTAGGTTACTGTCATGTTTTGGACACTATGATTTCCCTTTATAGCTGAGGAGATAAAAATAAAAAGTGTATTTCTAATTGCTAGACCAAATTGTTTTTATTTTGAATTAATGTGACTCTAACAAATTACTGGAATAATGTCTTTGGAAAATCTTTACTGATGGATCCTAATAAAAGGCATAAGAAAAGAAACCCGGAGCAGAGGATTCTTTCTCTGTCGACTTCTGAGGGAAATAAGGAAACATGCCAAATCTCCTAAAATTAATACGGAAGACTACAGGTAGGTCTGAAGAAATCCAGTAAGAAGAGCCTACAGGAGAATTTTACATATTTATGTATATTTTGACACTGTGAGAAATTAAAAGTCTGCTCATACCAAAGATTTGTTTTTGAAATAGGGTCAGAGGCAAAAGGAAGAATAAGGGAAGAGTCTACGGTAACATCTGAAAAGCCATGGGGAATAAGAGAGAGGTATCCAGGCACACGTAAGTCTCCCGACACAAGGCTCACAGATACGACGCGGACCTTTTGGGAGCACCCCACCCTGCTGGACCACGAGACCTAGCAGCCAGGCAGAAAACACAGGACATCTCAAACAGGTACAACATGTACACGGGACATGCCAGTTGAGCCCCAGATGGTGCAAAACACATTGAAAAACAACATGAAATGCTGCTGATGTTTCTTTAGTCACCTGTGGAACGATGGGCAATTGTAACTCTACCGAAGTTTGTCCTGGACCCAGCTTCATCCAGGGTTTGCAGTGTGGTACAGAAGAGACTTTGCTTGCACCGCTCACAGGCTATGGCATTGCTCTGGGAAAGTTTCTAAATAATTGTGCAGGCAACCAGAACGCCATGTGAACCTGGCGAGCCAAAGAAATCCACTGACGTAGTCCGAAGTGTGATACTTATAAAGGCGGGATCAAATGTAATACCAAAATGACAACAGCCTGCAAACCCAGCAGTAGGACAGAAAGGGCTTGGGGGTTTATAATGGATCCCTTAATATATGTGACTCATCACTAACTGTATGTGACACTGCTGCAGGAAAAAAGCAGTATCACCTGGGATATTTTATATGAGACACTGGAAGTATTTACTTTCTTCTACTTCGCACTAGCAGACTTTTTCCAGAGAACTGTCAGCGTTTTGGGGCAAGTTAATCTAGACAAATTGGAGAGCCCAAATGAAAACAAGAACATATTAAAAGACCAAAATGTGTAATTTTAATGAAGGAAAGCTGAAAAGAGCCCACAAGGTGCAGCCGAGAGGAAGTGGCAGGGGGAAGGGGCAAGGGGAGAGGCGTTTGACCAGAGTAGGCAGAAGTTGGCGCAGAAGACACAGTGATCAATTGTTTCTTGTGGCCGTGGCGGAGAAGAAGAGATTATCTTAATTTGCAGCAAAGAAGATTTATGTCTGATCTCAGGAAAAGCTTTCTCACTTTAAGAACAGAATATACACCAGCATCTGTCACATATGGATGTACTTGATCCTGCCTTCAGTATAGGTGATGAATTAGATGATCTCTTCAAGTCAATTCAAGCTTTACATTTCCATGATTTAATGATCTCAGCTAAGAAAGTTATGAGTTGTGGTATGAATATTTGCTTATAAAAAATAGCTTCTACTGCAAATTAGCCACAACACCAAATTCTAGGATACCAATTAATAGATACTAATAACGCGACATTCCTGAATTAGGAATGCAGAGCTTACTGTTCTTTATCCCATTTCCAATCCTGTGAACCATTCAGCCTTATGTCTGGCTGGATATATCAAAGCAGGATTTCTGTTGACAAACATTGTCAGTTCGGTCATCACAAATGCTCAACTCATCATTTAAGAAAATAACACCACTACAAAGTTTATTATGCAAGGCTAATAAATGATGGTTACCCCATCACTGGAGCTGCACATAATTTCTGATGTGCTTTATCTCATCTGTTCATTACTGTGATGTTTTTTTTTCAATGCAGAATTTCTGCGGAACTAGCTTAAACATTAGAACAGTATCAAATGAAACCCATATATTTTCATATTCCAAATGCATTCCTGTAAGAAAAAGATGGGCGATTTACAGCAACGCAGTTCCTTGAATTTAGTAGGAGCAGCGGCTGAGGTTAGTGGCTTGAGGACTCCTGATGGAGAAAGTTTTTTAGGAGTTATTGGCGTAAATTAGGGGCACTCTGTTTTTGACAAACCAGAAAAAAGCATAAAACCTTTTGAAGGCCAAGACTTACACAGTATAGGCTAACTCAATATTAAGGTAAGTGAATGGGTTTTCACAAGTGCCACTGAACTAGAGACCTATGTAATACCAGAGGCTGGATGCAGATGCGCCAGTCGGTTCTGCTCCCAGTCCTTAAAGTCCATTTTGTAGTCCCTTTGTTGATTGGTGTCAACTAAATGGACTCTTCTCCTTTCTCCTTGGGGTCGAGTATGTTTTAACTCTTCTTCTCATGTGTGATCTCAGGAGAGAAATAGTAATTAAAAAAAAACCACGCTAAGTTCACACACAGACACAGACACACACACACATACTATTTTAAGGGGAATAAATACTGTTTCTGTGTTGCCTGGACCACCCTTTTCCTCCCGCCAGCGTTTCTGTGCTTCCCAGGTGTTGCTGCTGGCCACGGCGCCAGGACCTGCCACGCACCGGTGCCAGCACTGCCACTGCCCCGGCTCTCCCGAGGAGCCGACAGTCATTG
The DNA here is from genome assembly GCF_000690835.1 of Fulmarus glacialis. Lineage (NCBI taxonomy): Eukaryota > Metazoa > Chordata > Aves > Procellariiformes > Procellariidae > Fulmarus > Fulmarus glacialis. The sequence continues at coordinate 113,864 of NW_009218919.1, forward strand.
GTACAGATGACACACTTCTGCCAGCGGATGAGCACGTGTCCTCTGCAATAAGCTGAGTTTAATTCTGAAATTCATTCCCATATGGAAAGGAAAGTACGTAATAGCCATTTTACTGCCCACCGCCAGCAGCTAATTGCACAAATATACATGCAAAGCATATATACGCACCAGTAAAATCTGTTAAAAGATGTATGGTTTATTGCTATTTCACAAAACATTTGGAGAATTAGAGTAATAAGTATAAAACAAATGATATATTTTCATCTTATCAGGCAAAATTAAGCTCTGCCTTCTAACATATTTGTCATCTTCTTTCAGGAGGAAAGCCTATTCATTTCAGCAAAACGGCCCGAGAATTAAGGCAGCATTCATCCGAAGCAGCTGAAGTATTCAGCTGTTAATAAAACCAACAAGCTTTTATCAATGAGATCAGATGCCCCTTTCCTTCCTTAAACCAATTTATTGTCAGGCGATATATGAACAAGATCCATGCTAGAAACCTTCAAACAAACAAGTGAGAAAATGCATAGCTACATGCAAACGATTAGTAGGAAGCACATCTGACCGAAAACCACACTAACTCTATAAAAAATGTTCAGTCTTTTACTGGTGTTGGGGGAGGGGGTGAGAATGATCCCTAAGCAGGGACATTTTTCATTCACTAGGGCAGACTGTATAAAGAAAATATTATTTGTATTCTCTTCATTAATGGCATAATCAAGAAAGAAAATTAAAAGTGAACATATATTTCATATTCTATAAATTTCTCCTTCATCAGAGAGAACCAGCCTTTTAATTTCAGTTCCCATACAGTTTTGTGGCTGAATATTTTTATTTGTACTAAGGATTTAAGGAACATTCGGTTTAGCAGGCATAAGTGTTTCACAATGATTTCTAGGTAAATAATACTGGTAAAACCTGGTATTTTTCATAATTTAAAATAATTGTTCAATTTGCAACTTAATCAATGCAGTAGATGCACCTTTCTTATAAGTTCCACTTCCTAGATCTTTATTTTATTCATAGTTTTGTCACCAGGAAAAAAGAAATGTTTTTCATCTTTTGGTTATTATTCTGTAATCCATTTTACAGAAATATTTGGATTGTATAGTGATACACTACACTCTCAAATGTGAGTAAATTTATTCTTATGCAATATATAAAAGTACACAAAAAATAAATAAAATATGTAAGAAAGACAACCTGAATATTCTCTGAAAGCTACTTTCACATGATACTGTTTTGCATTTTATGTATTCTACACAAATATTCCCCAAAAAAATGTACAGAGCATAATATAGTTACTACAGCCAACAGAATGTCACATTAATCATATGAAGCCACACTATTAGAGACCATTATTTACCCTATAGACTTTCTCTTGCTGTATCATAATCCTGCACTTCTACTGTAAACATAAGCTTAATAATCAGTTTTCTCTTGTACAGCTTTCTGATTGTGACTATTACGTTATTGCCTATTTCAAAGTTCATATGTTGTAAAGGAATAGTTAGCTACAATTTGGTTTTATATCTACTTAAAAAATATATATATATTGTAATGGATTTCAAACCTGTTCGTTTTTCTCTGGTCTTTCAGTTGAGCATAGAACTTATCTGGGATGCATTATAAGTGTTTCCTGGGTTAACCAGGTCCTAGATATAGGTCTGTCGAAGACCTGCACTGTCATGTCACCTTGGACAAAGCACTTAATCTTTCGGTACTTCCGCTCATTGTATTTAAAATTAGACAGTAATATTTCTGTCCACTAGTGCTGTTTAAAGGAAGTTAAAACATGTGTAGTTACATTTTGCAACTAATTATTTTGCCACAATTTATGTAATTGCCAGTTTACAGTACATAATTGTTAAAGAAAGTAATTGTGGCTTAGAAGACGATACATCCACCAGCGGTAAAGGCAAAGTGCAAAATAAATAAATAAATAAATAAATGCTTGAGGATACCACAAATGAGGAGATCTCCAAGACTTGTAGACATGCATGAGCTAAAGATACCACTATCAAGGAAAATGCAATGGCCAGCACGAGCCAACTGCAACAGTAGTTACGCGAGGTGCAGAGCCAGAAGTAGCATGGTTCTATTACTGCAGTGCTGCAACTGCAACAATCTGCCTGGTGAGACCAACAATGAAGAACAAACGCTTATCAGCTGGGGCACAAAACTGACCCAATGAAGGCTTTAGATTCCAGCGAATAGGATCACGTGCTGCTACACAATCTTGTATGATGCTACCAACTCGTGTTGGGTCAGCTTGGATACCACAGGCTTCAGAGGGCCATGCTTCCATATTCTGGAAAATCACCATTCTGTGATTCTGTGACTCTGTGAAAAGATCCTTGATGCTGCCCTAGAAAGCAGTCTCGGTCTTTTCAAGAACAACAAGTGGTAGGAAAATATCAGTCAGTAGCAGTGTTTTTGAAAATGATCAGTATTGCAGGTCTACAGAAACCAAGTGGAGCAATCTGAGATCCTACTAAAATGTTGGACCAGATGGTCTTTTGAGGTCCCTTCCAACCTGGGCTGTTGTATGATTCTGTGATTCTAAAAAGCCAAAATCAAACATGAGCCATCAATGTCAGGTTTAAAGTAGATACCTATGCTCCTTCCCAACCCAGAAGCTAGTCAGCTGCCAGAAGACCAAGGCAGGCCCAAAGGAAGTAGAGAAAGAAGACTCCACGTTCATCTATTATGCCCTTTTTCCAAAAACAGATGCATGTCACAGTCTGACAAGAAAACCAATGCCTTTGTCAGCACTACAACAATTTTGCTTGGCTTGGAAATAGCTCCTGAAAGATGAATAGCTCAGTATGATTCAGGCAGCAAAGCAGGCCCTGCCGCAGAAGTAATGCTACTACTTTCTCTTCTTCATCACACAGAAAGGCTTCTTGCAGTTGAACAAACTATAATTAAAATAGGCAGCTAGTTTGGAAGAGTGAAGGGGCAGCAAGCCAAGGTGCTAAGGTATAGGAGAATCCTTCTGATAATACCCATGGCCTTTGGTTCATAACCTGTTTATGGGTATGCCAGGAAGGCCTGGGAGAAGCAATGCATTTTTTTTTCCTGCAAGTAGGGGTTCTGATTATTCCTGATAGAACTATTCATAAATAGCATATGATTATTGATACATATGAGGATTTACCATAACTTCATGCCTACCCAGAAGACATTTTGAAAATTGCTGTTCTTGGAAATTGTTGATTCAGAACACAAAATTAAATTGAAGAATTCGCTGAAGAAATTGAAAATTGCTGGACATATCTATTAAACTAAACTTACGTTAAAAACGTGACCTCTTTGGTATGTATCATCTACACATGAATGGCCTTACCAATCGGAATAATAGCTTTCCTAAAACATGTTTTTCAGTTCACAGTCCCTGTTTGAAGAGTATTACTACTCCCTTCTGTAAGTATCAGATAGTATTGTGGAATTTAATTTGTTGTACTTGATCCAAACACTCTAATTTAAAATTATTCCATATCAAAAACACTCCTTTCTCTCAAAAAAGTGTTGAAAAAGAAAAGTGATTTAAAAAAAAAAAAATCACAATTTGCTGACATATCTTTTCAAATTCAAAGTTAACTATGTCATTTGCTTGGCATATACTTGACACATGGCCTTAAGTTTTCAGAAGATGCAAGTCATAAACTTTGCTGATTTATTTACACTCATACTGCATTGAACTCAATATATAAATGTTTGAAAATGAGGAGCTTGTAATGTTTTACATATCCTGAAAAACAGCTTGGATCTTGGTTTAGTTCCCTAAATATACTCAGTCACTTAGTAACTAGTGCTTCTATGTCACTAAAACATTTCCATTTCATTTAATAGTATCTTCCTTCTGCATTCCAATCATATTTAAAATATTTTACCAAGTAGGCTTACATTGGAATTAAAATATTACAACTTTACGTTATTTTGTCATTAAATGCAGAATCTGCTCAACTCAATCAATCCTCCCATAAACAAGCTGAAAACTGATTTTCAGAAGCGCTCATCTTTAAATAGAACTTTTAGTTAGAAGAAAAATATCTCCTTAAATGATACCAAAAAATGTAGCTTATGTATGTATATTTGCCTCTATTTATGCAAAGTATCAGTTAGCATTAATGAAGTGTTGTGTTTTCATCAGTGTAAAATGACAGATGTTCTGAATGGGAATTTATCTGTCCCAATGTTTATACCATAGACATCTACCTCTAAGAAATTCATCCTAGGCACTTTTTCTAGTCATTGGAGAGAAGTAGGCATCTCATCCTAACCAGATGAACAGTGTTTGAGAAGTGTTTTTTTCTTTCTATTAAATGACATTTACAGTTACTGCCCTGTTCATCTATGATGCGGGCATCTAAAATAAGGTGAGAAGAGCTCTTTTTTGTGTTCCTGCTACTTTGTCACCATTACTCCTTAGCCAACACAAGATGAGCTTCTGGCAAAGGCAGTGTACTTCTGAAGAGCACTGTATAAATCAATACATTGGGAATATTTTGCGAAGATAGAATTTAAAATTTAACCCACTTATCGAGCTATAGGAAGAAAAATCAAGGGTTTGACTTACTTAAGTGCCCAATAGATTTTTATCCCTGCTAAAAATGTTTCTGTTATTTGAGGATTTTAGACCTTTTGTTGCAAGCTTTGCAATGTAGAACTTAAAGAGGGTAACAAGGGTATTCAGCAAACAACAGTTAATAGACCTAGCATTTTCAGGGGCAAAAGGAAAAAAAATAAACCAAGAAGTGCATCACCAATTCACAAAAATCAAATCCAACAAAATAGTTCTTTGTTGACAAGGGGGCATAGGACACATGGGACACACCCTCATGGGACACAATTCAGACAGACCAGCAAGCAGATTAAGCAATAGTTTCACCAATCCTCTTCTTCCTGTAGGGTTTGTAAACAGGGAAAAGTGCAAGCTGCATTCTTATTGTCCTGCAACCCTCCTTGCATCAAAAGACCTCCCAGTACTGCGCCCTTGGGAAGCGCAGGGATTCTCTGCAGTGCTATTTTTTTTAAAGCAAAAAGACTAAGTCATACAATAATTAATTTCAAAATATTGTCTTTGGAGAGCTTCCTGTGAAACGTATACAGTAGACTGGAGGAAGTGTAGTGAATAAATGGGATGAAATGGTAGTTAACAAGTACACTTCTTTCTCATCGGTGCTTATAAAACATAATTAAACCCATCTTATCTTACAAAACATCATCATTGATAATGCTTCCAATTTCACTTCTGGCAGAAGTTGCCTGACTATAGGCTTTTAGTATACGACAATGACCACATCACTAGATTTTATTACCCTACTTAAAACCCCTGTAACAAAAGATGAAGACAATCCTTACAAGAAGATTCAACATTAGCGTTAAGAAAAAAATTATGTTCAAGAAGTGAGGAAGGAGTATAAACAGATAACCTTGTAAAGCTACTGATGGGAAAATCCCGCTTGTGTAAAAAGTAAATGACTGAAGTTCCCTGTATTATCTCTGAGAGTATGGAGAAAATGCCAGCAATCACCTGAGACCATAGGTTATATCCGCAGCTGGTATAAATGACTAACGTACCGATGCTGAAATACTGTAGTGAAAGATGTAATTGAAAATATATATTTTAAGGCACAAGCAGCAAAAATGCAATAGCTGTACTCATGTGTGGTTTTTTCCCTCTAGATTCAAATTGAAGTTTTTTATTGCTTTTCCCACATGTACATAAACATACTGTTGTTCTCAGCAAGATAACTTAATGCAGTAAAGAAGATAATTAAACATGCAAACTATTCTAGTACTCAGGGTTGCATACATATTCAAGTATCGGAAATTTCAAATTTTAAACAGCTGATTAAAAAAAATTTGGATTTGTCCTATGGTTTTTAATTTTTTTCTTATAAGTTATTTTCTACATAAATACAAAGTACTTCCACAGCCAAACTGCATAAATATAGTAACATTTTTAAAGAAACACACTTAAATGACACACCATAAATAAAGAAAATCTAGTTGTTTGGAAAAAAAATCACTTCTTTCTACTTCACTATAATTTATTTCAGTTTTCCTCAACTTGGATGTTTTTCTAGGTATTCATGCCAGTGCAATATCAGAAATCATCCCAGTAGTTCCTGGATAAGAACAAGTGTTTACTAGTTAAAAAAATCAGCACAGAAAACATTTGTAGACAATCCAAAGTTGTCGGAGACATAAAGCAATGAAGAAATAGGTCAACTATAAAGAAAACTTAGATTCCTTGGTAATGCAGAATATCTAGACCAATGTGAATTTTAAAGGCTTAAATTCAAGGTTGCATCTCAAAACAGACATGCAGATTATACTCACACGACAGAAGAATTTCAGTGGAATTCAGTGAAGTTGAGAAGGACTTAAAATTAAGCGTAAATGACCAACTAATCACGTACTTCAAGCGTGGTGCTGCAGCTAAGAAAGCAAATACTATCTTTGGATGTATTAAGACATACTTACAACATTAAATGTTGTAATGTTACATTAATTTTGGTGTTCAAATTTTGGAAAGTAGGTCAAAATGTGTGTGTTTGTTTGTTTGTTTTTAATTCAAAAGCTTGAAGTTCAACATTTTAAGTTGAAAAGGTTGAAGCTCTTTCAGAAGACATCATTTTCCACTGCCACATGGGTAACAATACTGATAGAGCAACATCGTACTCTTCTCTCAATGCGAACCTGACTTATGACTCACACTGACACTGTGAGGCAGGGCTCAAGAGTACTTGGATTAGGGATATTCCTTGTTATATTCTTGAGAATCCGATGTGGTTATTATAGCTTTAATTAAGAAGTAGATTTTCAAAAATACTGTATTTCTAAGACGCATCAATGAATACAGGTCTGAAATGACCTTTGTTTTCTAGGAATTCTGGCAAAGGAGAACTACAAATATTAAGAAAGAGATGAGAGACTTTGTTTCATCCATTAACAAGCTCCTTTACAAACACTATTTTTCTGTAATTCCTTTTTTATTTCAGTATCTGCTTCAATATCTCATGTGAGGATCCTTTGTTGCTCTGTGATTAGAGGAAAGAACCCCAAATTTCCCTTTCTCTTCCTAATTGCTAGTGAACATACTCCCAGGGATAAGGAGTACTGCCAGCACAACACAGGACAGTGTAAAGAGGAGAGTAAGTCTGCACATGTGAGATGTACATGTCATGATGATCTCCTCTTCCCTTGCAAATAGTATCTGATCGCATTCCATCTCCCTGATTTCCCTGTCTCTTTTGTTTAGCTCATCAAACCCTACCTACTCACACCACTTCCTCACCTCAAAAGAGGAAGGTCAAACAATAAGTAGAGATAAAAGAAGAAGAACAAGTAGGAAAAGGGTTAATTCTGGCCAGCAGAATGATCTTCAAACAACTACAGGCAGTAGAAGGGAAGAATTAATATCTCCTTCACTGGCACAAAAAGGAAATTACTGTTTCTGACTGTATCGGGTGTAGGCGGCAAGGTTTTGGGTGGTGGGGCTGCTGGGGTGGCCTCTGTGGCAAGAGGCCAGGGTGGGCACCTGGCTGCTGGCCAAGGTTAACTCACCAGCTCATGCATAGTCAGGGTCACCTGCTTGTGTCACAATCTGAACTAAAATACCCCCAGATCTCTAAAAAATCAAAGAAAGAAGATTCAAGAATGTTAACTGCAACTCCGCCCTCTTTAATAATGGGGTCAGAACATTTCCACTAGAGATGTTACAGAACAGTATAGAAGCATTATGGGAAAAGAAAGCATTACATGAAAGCAAGATGAGTGCATTAGGCACAAGCTAAAAGGAATTCACTTAAGTATGGTTTCCACTCTCTCTCTGAATCTAGTACTTATCAAACAGCCTACCCTTGCAAACTTCATCACTTCTCCCTTTTACAAGAATATTTTTCCTGAAGTGCCTTTATTTATATGTTGTTATTGCCTCGATCTGTATCATCCATATCACTATTTTGTTATCCATCATGATAACTACATGCCAACCTGTTTTCCTCAGTCATACAGAATCTTAGTACTGAAAGTGAGATATGCTCAGTTCTTCACTGAGATACATTTAGGTGTCTAAATATGAACAAGTTCCCACTGTTGTAAACAGAGAGTTACGTATAGAATTGATTACTTCAATACAGGCATCTAAAGTCACTTGAGAAGCTGCGACGTACCCGACACATGCATGGAGATGATACAACACATACAACATAGGCTCTACAGAAGACCTATAAGCTTTGTTAGTATTTATTCATTTGCCATCAGCGGGATGCACTAGGCCAGCTCAAGTGGCACTCAGGAAACAAATCCTGCCTTCAGTGTTCTTGAGGACACTGTTCCAATCTCCATCTGGGCCTGGGTCACATTCACTAGCCCTACGTGTATGCCTCAAGTATGCCAGGACATCTCAAATAGTATTAGACACCTAAGTTGAGGTAACTGAGTCCCATCTCACCCTTACAAAGTTTACTTGCAGACATCTATATTTAGGTGACAATAACTGGTGCTTAATCCCAGCCTCAGGCTTCTACTATGGTCTTAACACATCATTCACAAAGACACCGACAACCTCCTTCAACCAATCCCCCACTATTCAGTACATTTGCCCTTAATACTGTGAACGGAAGATGGAGCACCAAGGCGTATGCTGTAACTCAAATACTTGGCATACAACACAAGTCATTCCATTGCTACTTAGCTGTACTATTGTACAATTATCACTGTTCCCAGTAAGTACTACCTGATTCAGGAGGACAGTGTTAGAGTATTTTGTGGCATACCTGCAAGTGTTTTTCACAATTTGAAGTCAGCATTACTATAATTCATCTCTTTCTGGTGCTCTAAAATGCACCACTACATTGTATGAGAATGTAAAGTAATTGAACTCAAGAGCTGAAAGTGCCCTTGGCAACCCTAACTCTGGTGTAGACTTTTGGCCAGCTAATGTACACTTGCTAAGAATTGCAAATTAACATTACCACCAGACTGTAAAAGTGCAACTTTGCCAAAAGGCAGAGGCATACACAGACCAGAACAAACTCTCTTGCTGCTTTTATGCTTTCTTTTTCCCATCGCTGCCTGTGCATAGTCCTAAATAACATCGCAGTTGACAATTATACAGCTTGCCAGCTCAAAACCCAAAACTTGCTCGTACAAGGAGAAACAGGACCTCAAAAACTATTCATTACCATAATGTCTTAAGACTCTCACAGCGTGGTTTTCCAATCAGCCTGCCATCTGGAATCACCCACACTTTTATATGAATTCTAGTCATTTGCTTGCTGGTCATCTGTTGGTCTGGTTTCTGGTCAACAGTTTTTTTGGTCAACAGTTACAGCTGTCTGTGGCAAAACACTTTAAACCTTGGTAATTATGCAGAGAGCAAAATGGTACACAGAAGAGAAACTATGCAACAAGCAAGGAGGAAAATGAGGTTTCGGAAAAGAGGTCGTGGCATGTGGAAGTGCAGATGGAAGGGATGAAGTGGAATGAATATGGGAGAAAGAAAAGGCACGGCAGGAAAACACTCACACAAGGGAGACCGATGGAGAAGAAAGAAAGAACTGAGGGAATTCTAGGATGGCAGAAATTACAAAGTTGGGCAGAAAGGGTGTATTTCACCAGTGAAACAGAATAAGTGCAGCTATCCTACCAGCAAAACTCATAGCATCTGAGTGACTGAAAAACTGGCAGCGCTGAGAATGGCAACTGAAAACTGCCTGAGAACGAGTAAACCCAACACATCTGAGACTCCTGAAGACTGATGACAACAGCATGTGAAACGTTATTGGAAGTACTGGGTGTATGAATAACAAATAAATACAAGAAAACTTGACAGAAACTTTGCAAATGGAAAGAAATTTGTTGATCATATCATTGTCTATGAATTATCTTTGCAACTCTACTTGTAATAGAAACGTTCGGAGAGATGTAAACTACAGTACCAAAGGGAGCAGGGATGAGAGATGGAAAGATGAATCCTTCCTACAGAAAGATGTAGGTCCTTTTTATTATAGGCATATGTATCTTTTATTTCTCTCCTCGATACTTTTCAAGGCATACCACACTGCTATGAATTTATTGATTTTAGCTGGCACAGGCACTTTGTAATGGAAGTAATGACCCCAATACATATTTAGAGAATTAGTCGCACTTTGTAAACCAGTTACTTCATGTTACTACTGTCAGATATATTCTTCGGGGGTCAGTATATTTACATTCATTATTACTGTTGATGTTTAATTAATTAACTAAGAATGATACCAATCTAATATGCTCAGTTTTATTACTTTTCAAAACTTTAACAGGTTATTAGAACTGTAAGACACATTATTTAGTTGTGTTACAACTGTTCATAGATTTAATTTAGACCCTGAAGTACAGAATTCAGGTTGATAATGTTAATTTTCCATCAATTACATTATCTTAACGTATCTCGACAAGAAAAAATTGAACTTCTAAAATATTTCTACGGGTGATATATGTATTTTGTTTGAAAATGTAAAATTTTTAAAAAACAAGCTTAGGGGAAAGCAGATTATTCCATTTAAATGCAACTTCCTTAATGCATTTCTTAATTAATAAAATTGTTTCTTTAGGCAAGGAAGAAGTACTGTAGAATCATAGAATCACATAATCGTTCAGGTTGGAAAAGACCTCTAAG
>NW_009218920.1:0-52368 GCF_000690835.1 Fulmarus glacialis
TATATATATGTAAGTCTTTATTCATCATTATATGGTTTCTCATTACTCACGAGAGGATCTCTCCTTAACCTCCTCCAAACTATAACCTCCCAGCTGGACAGCTGAAACCCTACCTGTAACTGATGCAGTTGCGATGCGTCATGTATATCACAAATAACTATTTCACTTACCTGAATTTTCAACTTCTCTTTATAGTACTTCATAATCCTATTAATACTGTGAAACTTGAATTTTATGGTTTTCAGTTTCGTTATACCAATGTTGATGAGTGGGTTTTATGCCATTTTTGTAAACATGTTTAATTTTAAGCTGACTAGTCATAACTGCCTATGACATCTTTTGTTCTTCTGAAATTCATGGCATATCCGTTTTCATGGATACATCAGATACTCTTTCAGTGCAGTTTTCCATTTAATCTTTTAGAGTGCCCTTAAAATAACGAATCAGCATAAACCAAGTTCTCTTCTTCTCTATAAATCAGTCAGTTATATCAGAATAATAAGAACATTCATGCAGACTGATTTTTAGCTTTAGTTTTGGGTTTTTTTAAACAGAAATTAACGTTTATTATTTGTTAATTGTTCACTTAGGTTTAGCATTTGGAGAGATTTGCGGAGTTTCCTTTCTTTTCAGGAATCTTAAAATGACGGAGAATTATTGGTTTCCTTGCTTACATAATTGCTGATCATTAGTTGGATTTTCTCAGGTTTATAATCAGCTTCATGCATCCAGCTGAATACAGAATACATCCTTGTTTTTAAATAATAATCTCAGCATTAAATACAGATACCTGAAGTGCTGTACTTGTTACTTTCAGCTGTCTCAGTCTTAGTCAATGTGACAGCAGTTTTTGGTTGGAAAGCAGCTACGTTGTTTCTTGCAGTACCTCGTCAGCATCCAGACCTTATTTGAATCCTTAATCTAAGTTGCAGGTTTTTATTACAAGCTTCTGAGATCATCCAGTGCCTTTTAGTTGTATGTTTTCTGTAAATCAAGAACTATTGCAATCCGTCTTTGATCCTGTTCTAATTTATGTATTTTCTAACCCTGCTGCTACTCTTCCATGCTTTCGGCCCTCTTCTAATCCATTTTTAGTTTGGAGGAGAAACACACCACTGGTGATTTTCAGCTTTGATGGATGTTTTTTCTACTGAACTGTGATTCTGCCCTTTCCCCCACACCTTCCATAAGAGGAATCTGAATCCTGGATGCATCATGTTTTCCAGATCTGTGGGTTGCTTCTCTGAGGTTTTTTTTTTTTTTCAGATGTTTCAGTTTCATAGATGGTGAAAATTAATGTTTGGGAACTGTACTGGGTATTGTCCCACATATGTCTTCTGAGACTTCTGGGCTGACTGTTTTTCAGCCCCTTCCTCCCTCCCTCCTGTGTTTGAGGTTGTCTAGTTCATCTGCTGCTCTGCCTCTCTGCAGTACCCAAAATGGGACATATGCTAGAGCTGCTGCCTTAAGGTAAGATGCTTTTTGGAAGAGCTGATCCATCAATCCTACTTCTTCTAGTATATTATCACGTAATACACTGTTTCTTAAGGTCTTGAATATATTAAAGTACTTGAATATTCTGGAAGGTGTGATAATCAAGCTATTATTAGGCATATTTTAGTATACATTTGGGGGGGCGTATATATGTATACACACATATAGATGTTTTTTATATAGATAGATATATAACATTTATATTTTAATATGTATATATAACATTTAGCAGTGTGAGGCAAATTGGGGTGCTTTAGGGAAATTTGGGAGAAAAGATAAATAAAAAAAGGATGCGCTTGGCTTTGCTGCTGAAGGCTATATATTCTTTAAAAATCTCCTTTCCTGTCTCTGGTTTCTCTCAAATACAGAATTATGTGGTTTTTACCATCCCCTGGAAGACTTTAGAAACATTTTAAAAAAAAACCAAAAAAAACCCGAAACATTTTCAGCCTTCATTTGCTATTGAATATTCAGTCTTCCCTTTCTGATACCTAAGCTGACCACGTGAAAACTTATATTAGATCAGAATAAAATAGGTTACCGCTTTTTGGAAGCCATGATGTCATAATTTCTATACTCGTTCTTATCTTTTACAAAGGAGGGAATACAAGGGGAGAAAAAAAAATAGTTTTTAAGCAGCAATGAGGCTGGAGAAATAAGACATCTTTCACGCATAAATGGAAAATGAAAAAAGGCACATTCATTTTACTAGGTTCTCCTTTCCTTACAAGAGGACCCTTGAATAATCCTTTCCATTTTATAAAAACACCTTTTGATGATAATACAGATATGGACATAGGAAGATGTATGCTGGTTGAATGCTGCATTAATTATCTTTGCAGTATTTATAACTGCACACTCTTGATCAGAACTCTGATGAACTTTAGTCTATATCTCTATAAAGTTGTCTTCCTTTACTAGTTCTTAAAATTGCTTGCAATTTGTGCTCTGTGAAGGCCAGACAGGTATAGAGCACTTTTAATGGTTTCTAATGACAAAGTCAGCTGATGGAGAAATTTAAAAAGTCTCGGCAGTGAAGTCTTTCAACAATGCAACTACAAGTAAAACCTCTTTTGTAGTTGAAAATGTGTTGAAATACTATGCACCTCTGAATTTTGTCATTAAGAAGATTCTTTAAAAATTCACTTTTAAGCTTATGTAGTTTTTCTACTAACTATATTAAGTCACATTATAATTTATAATTTATTTGCCTTATTACAACACTTCATTAAAATGTCAGAAGATACAGCTTCTAGGCAGGGTATTACACCAAGAACTATACATGCGGTGCTTTTTTCGCATATGGAAATAGCTACAGCAGTTCTGTTCTGCAGCGTGAATTAACAAAGATTGATTGCAATCTGTTTTTATTAACTTAAGGAAGAAAAGCAATGTAGTGATATTAAGAAAATTAATTATAACTTTCTAATCTGGTAATTAATGTGCAGCTGGGCATGAGTGCAGTTAGTGCAGTTCAGTGATTTGGCAGTTCTGACAAATTAACATCATCTGTTTTAAGGTAGACAACTGGTTTTTAATCTTTGCTCAAATTTTTATAATCTTTTCCATTTCAGAATGGTTTTAACAGTTTAGAAGTTAGATGTGGCCTTTTACTATAATAATGTGAACTGAAGTTCGATTGTATCTTTTAGGACTGAAGTTCAGTTGTATTTTTTAGAACCCTTTTTTATTCTTTTCCAGTGTTGTACTGAAGTTTCTTATGAAGCAGTTGTATGAAACAGTGATTACTGGTAATTGACGTGCATATGTTGAATAATCTTAAAATGCTACTGAGAATTTAATGTACCCTGTAAATTGAGATGCTTCCAATTAAATAGAGTTCTTAGGATAATCACTTTCAAAACTAATCAAGTAATATAATGATGTTACTAAAACTCTTACTGACTTAATTGTGACAAATTAATAAACCTAACCAATGCAATTACTGTAATGGTCATATTAGTTTGTATTTTTCATAACCTATCCGTAAATGTTTTTCAGAAACACAAAGGGAAAATAGAAATTACCTAGGTGTATTGAATTAGCATGACAAGGTGACTTGAGTGGGGGAGTGCTTGTGCCCTTCTTGCCTTCTTTATGAGGCATGAAGGTTATTGTGGATCACCCCATGCTCAGTGCCTCTCATCTATTAGGAAATCAAATGCTACTGAATAAAAATTAGAACTAGGATTAAAAAAATTAGAACTAGAATAAAAATTAGAACTAGGATCCTAGCACTGGAACTGATAAGAGAAAATGCTCTTAAGCAGTCTGACTGGTTTTGCTACTATCAAATTCGATCTCCTAAAATACACCAGTGAACAAAGTATTGTAATATTGTCAATAAGGTTTATCTTTTGTGTTATTTTTAACAACAGAATGGGAAAAAGCACAAAGTACCTATGTAAATCAGACTCTGAAAACTGTCCAAAACTATTCAATATCCTTACACTGTCAGTGAACAGATGGTTAAAAAAACCTGCTGTGTTTACATAAGACTTTTTGGGGGCTTGCTTGTCGTCTTTAAGGGCTGTTGTTGTTGTTGTTGTTGTTGAAGTGTTCGTTAGGAATGCATTAGAGAAGGTGTTCTGGGAGACCAAAACCCAGGAGTTTTGAGCCCAGTGAATCTGTCCTTTTGGTTGTTTTGTGACACAATTTCAACAGGAGAAAAGATGGACAGCCTTTCCCAGAACAGCTTCTTGCCTAGCACGTAAGGTGTTCTCCAGGAATTCAGCAGGCATGGGTTTGAACCTCCTCAGCGGGAGGAGAATTGAACGTGAGGTCTTTCACTTCTTGGACATTTGCTTTAGCTCCCTAGGTTACTGCTTCCTTTAAAAGAAAGCATTAGCTATAGAACTTAAATCGGTCTGGTCTTACTGACGGATGGTGGGTATGTGTTATGGCTTAAGGGCTTGTGAATAATTAAGAGCAAGGAATCAATGTGGATGTCTTCATTAGCAGGTTAGTGCAGCTCAGGAATGAGCTTCTGAAGTGTTTCTCCCAGTCTTCCCCGCTTGCCGTGCTGCGGTTTATGGTTAAACACAAAAGTGCCTAGAAGTAGATGATTGCTCGGCACCTTTGACCTACTTGTTCTCAGGACATGTGGGGATCACAAACCTGGTCTTAGATACCTAAAGTAAAACAAAGCCTCCTATGTCTTTTGTTTGATCCAGCTCAAGCTGAGCAGAGCGCCAGCCAAGATTTTAAGCACAAATGAAAAGATTTGATTATTCCGTAATGAAAAAAAATATATAAGGGATTGGGGGTGGGAGAGGTGGGGAGAAGGGTGTTACTGAGGCTCTAATCAAATAAAAGCCTTGGAATTTTATAAAGGACCTACCAGGAAATTCGGTTGCTTTAGTGGTAGAGAGTAAAATTCAGGCAAATCTCATATTGGGTTTGCTTTATGAATAACGCCTGGAGACACAAAAAAATAAAAAAAACCCCACCCAAAAAAACCTCAAACACAAAGAGTGGAACTTGAAAATTGGCAGAGGTTTGGTGGTTGTCGCTAATGACTGTAAATACTGCATGGTGGTGTTCACTATCTTACGCCTTCTTCTAATTTGTGTTTCACAGTCAGCGTCATATCAGTGGTTTTAGGATCCTGAAATATTCCGTATTGTTCTCCATATCAAAAAATTTTCTTTCATTCATTCAAAATAAAAAATAGGCAGCAATGCAGTTTATTGCTTTAGTCATATTGAACAATTCATTTTGGAACAAATCAAATGAGGAAAGAATATAGCAAATTTGGCTTTTTTTTCTTTCTGTTTAGACACATGGTTGTGAACAATTCATATTTTCATTATTTTTCTGCTTCAAACCATTTTGTCAGTATCCTAAGTTTTTGTATTGTTTTATTTTCAAATTTGCTAAGTATTTTCTTTGCACTCACCAATGTAACACAACTTTCATGAGCATTCATAGTAATAAAGCTCAGTTTGCACATGGCAAAATAAGAATAGTTGCACAAAATGCACCTATTTGGAGAAAGAGATATTTTGAAGTGTCTTATGTATTCTTTGAAGTCATTCTGTGGTGGATTAGACACTCCAGTACTGTAAATCAGATTGATCACGCTGTAACTTTCAGTTAGATCAGCTATACTTTAGTTATTTGCTTTCACGTACTACCAGATATTACAACTGACAAAGAGCACACATTGCAGAATTAGTTTGTTAGGTATGTAGGAGAAAATATAACCCTAAATGATATCCAGTGGTATAATTCATTCAGCTGTGCTGACAAAATGGATGGTTGCAGAACTGATGTGGGTAGTGAAGTCCAAGAAATCCTCCAAAAGCAAATTCAGTCATATATATGAAAGCCTCAAGGCTTTTTGTAGCTATCTGTGGTTTTTTCTCATAGTATTAAAAGGTATGGAATGTCAACCGCAACACTTCAATCTTTCTGTCCCATTTTGATAGATAGGTTGGCTTTGAATGTCTTTTTTTTTTTCCTTTTTTTTTTTTAAAGAAAAACCTTTACCTTTTTTCTTTTTTGATCTCCTGATTGCTGATCAATTGCATGTACATATAACTTTGAAAGCTGATCCTCTGTCATATCGTTGGGTTTCTGATATGATGGACAGCATGATATTCATATTGAGAAAGAAACTGTAAAAGAAGATGCTGAATTCTTCCATCAGGAGAAATAAGGATTACCAAATAACCTGTGTCTGCTGAGATCGTTCTGGATTTTCTCTATCCTGTTTTGCAGTGAGTTGTTGCTAAAAATCCTGTACTCATTCATACTAACTGCATGGCATTGTTGTATCAATGTTATGGCTGGGTGAGCATTTCCAGTGAGTGTGCCTCTTGCTACCGGCGCCTGCTGGTGTTAGGGTGATTATTGGCTTCTGTATAGGCTGTATCTCTGTGGTTTGGTTTGGTTTGGGTTTTTTTCCCTAATATTGCCATGTAATTTGAAATTACTATAGTAGAGAGCTAATGCCTGGCTAGTCAACCTTAAGAATGACTGACCCAACGAGCAATACTTCCATGATCATGTTCTGCTCTGACTGAGCTTTAACTCATTACAGGCTGACTGGTGTAAGGGTGGAGAAGAGTAGGAATTCACAAGCGTATCTTTGTGTTGCAGAAAACAAGCAATCTGACTTTTTACTCCTTAGTCCAGCGGGCTGATGTGGACTGTCTTCCTTGTGTTAGGTGGATGCACCTAGCCAACATCCAAAATACGTGGTGTTCTCCCATGTTCTTGCTCACATTAAAAAATGAGCAACTTCACGTTTACTGCTTTCTGATGAGCAGACCTTGCTCGCTGTAGTACACCATAACCTAACTGAGTGGACCTGGCTTAGAGGATATGGTATAACTGAATATAGTTTTTAAAGACTTATCAGAATAGTCCGTTTGCTCTATATTAAACAATCCGCTGCCCACCAACGAGCAGTAATAAAATCCCAGCAGTAAATACCATAGACACATGGATGTCGCTGTAGGAGTCCAGATGACGGAGGGTAGAGACAAAATGAGACTTGTACAATGGTGGGGTAGTTTGAGAGCTATTAAAAAGGAAATAAAAAGAGGCTAGTGAGCCAGCTAAGCAGTTTGTTCCAGAAATTTGCCTTCATTGGTTTAAACTTCACGTTAAAATTACACTTTTATTGTTACAACACTGACACATCTTTACGAGAAAGTTAATAGGAGGGAACAATCTTTCAGCAAATTAAATGAAAGGCTACTATTTCCAGCTGACATCTGTGAAACTGCTGCTACATTCCTTGCAGTAGGGCTTAGAGAAATAAATGAGCAAGTATTCATTATAATTGAGCTTTAATGGTATCCATATGCTATATATCTTGTAATGGTGCTCATGTTGTGTGGTTTCTGTGTAGTATAAAAATCTAGTATTAGTCTGTCTAAAGGCCCATTAATGTAAATGTCTTGCTTCAATACTTAGCCTTGGTGAGGCTCATGTGTTTTAAATACATCCCAGCAAATTGTGGTTGGTGCAGCAAATCTGACATTCTTTCTGGTTGACCTTTCAGGTTGTCCATTTCATGTCATACAGCATACTTTCTAGATAATGAAATCTGTTGGAGCAAAGAAGATTTTTGAAGTGTTTCATTTTGATTTTAATTCTTTTAAAATTAATATTTTCTAACGGACATTAGAATGTGCAGTGTTTCAGCAATGTTGTTTCACATCATGTCATGATATTCTACTGAGGCCATAAATAACCTATTTTCTCTATCTTCTACCCAGAATTCATTTTGTATATTAATTGAGTTTTGCTTAACTATGTTTTAGTCAGCATTGTTTTAACAGCTAATAGCTTTTGGACCTGTCTTTGAAGGCTTAAATCAGGCTTAAGTCATTTTAGTATTCAGCCTGTTGTATGATTAAGGTTTACTAGCATGCAAGGTTTTCAGGAGCAGTACAAGTTCACAAGCCTGCTTTTGAGTAATTAAACTTTGGACAGTGGTTCAAACTTGCTTCTTTTTCTCCATTTAATGAAGTCTAAACTGTCCAATTTTTGCATGATAGACTGGTTCTTCTGAATGACGTTTCACAGATGCTTTGATAAGGCATACCTTAAAAATTAGAAAAGGACTCTTTATTGGCTTTGCTTGCTTCCCTCTTCCTCCTATAGTGTACAGGGATGGGATGCTCTAAAATTTTTATTACTAAACAAGCTTAATTCATCATGAATGTATGATTTAGCTTTATATTGCTTTATCAGATGTTTTTGGGGAGGCTTCAGAAATGGAATAATCACAGAAAATAAGGCAGAAGTCATGTCATCAATCTGTATGTTCCAATACTGAACACCTAAGCTGTGCCTACATTATCCCAGACAGATGTTTGTCTAGCCATTTCTTCAAGACCTGCAACACGGAGATCCCATGCTTTTCCAAGGAAGCTGATTCCAGTGCTTCTGTGTCTTTACTATTGGAAGTTTTTTGGAGTGGGTGTTATTTTCTCTGATGTCTATTCTGGAATTTAAATACTTCACTATTTTAGTGGAAGATTTATCCCCTTTTACGTGTTGGAAGAAGACTATTGCCATGTATAATCTGTTATCTGTTAACAAGATCACTCTTTCTCTCCTCAGCCCTGGGGCAATGCTTTCTGCGTTCCTGATAATTCTTGTTACTCTTTTCTAAGCTTTCTAAAATTTGTCCCTGTCTTTCTTGAAATGCAGTTGGTGTCCAGTATGGGATGCAGGTCATGGAAGGCCTTTCCATGAGTGAATAACATACACCCTTCAGCACCTTCATTCCTCAGTTCACAGTTAAGCTACATCATACACCCCACGACATGCCTTGTTTGCATTTCCACTGAACAGCCTGCTCATTTCTAAAACCTCCTTCCCCATGCCTGCTTCTCCAAGCTTTTTGAAACGCTTCTGTAGCAAATTCTAGTCCTAGGTAGCAGCTTCATTCTCCAGACCTCTTTTCCATACACATTTTTTTGAGTCAGCAAAATACTTGTCTTCTCAGAGCAGCTCTGGTATACTCTCAGCATCACTTTTATATTATTTCCCTCATTCAAGTACAACAGAAAGAGAAAACATTGGACACAACCATGGCATCACCATCACTTTTATGTGTTTTTTGTGTTATTCTATACCACATCAGTACTTGATCCTCTGATATGGGAGACTATGTTTCAATCTCTTGAGCCCTTTTGAAGTAAACAACCGGTTTATTTTTTCCTCTTTTCCTTTTATGATCCTTTGTAATTGTATAGCTTTTTGCGCATGAGCCAGATCGGGTTGTCATTAATCAGTCAGGTATTGACTAAACATGTTCTAGGTACTTTAGAGGATTAGAAAAAGACCTGTTGCTGTCTGCAGAGTTAGCAGTTGTAGCAGAGGTTGTTCTTTGTGCTCGCCTGTTAGGGAGGAGAAGGGAGCCTGGCCGTTTGTATTCCATCCCTGCATTCACCCACACATCAAAGACAGTTTGGACTCTGGTTGCTGGCCCTTGAAGACACCCTTTGGAAATCTGCTTACCTGAAAAAGATGGGAGTGAGAAAGGGGAGCCATCTCCACTTTCGTGTTTCCTCTGATCATTTTGACTTGGGCCAGGGTGTTACTCTCATACTCCCAAATTTGTAATATAATAAGAGTCAAGAAATATATCATTTTGATAGAGTAGACAGACTCTATTTTAAGTTACTCATAAGAGACCTAAAAATAGTTTATTTTTATGGCTTTTGAGTTCAAAGTCTCTCTGGTACCCAAAAGACAATTGTGTACATTACCAAAAATACTTATTTTGACTGACATTATCTTTCAAAAGTGTCAAAAAGACTAACCAATGTGCCATATCTATCCAGAATATACTCCATTCCTGACGAGGTCTTCATTTTAGTTGAAGAACAAGTATGGCACTTCTTACATGATGATCCTTGCAAGATATTCCATGCTATACTATTCCAGTCTACAGCTGGAAATACAAAAAAGCAAAAAAAAAAAAAAAAATTAAAATACAGATTTTTGCACTAAAGCCATTAAAAGCAGTGAGAGATTACAAACAATGTTTAAAACCTTTGACCAAATGTTTTGCTGGATTTGGGACAGAAACCTGATTTTCTTAAATGCTTTATAAAACTATATCATCATTGTTCTCACTGATAATTTAAAAAAGAAAAATAGCAAGGTACTTTCCCTGTATACATTGTTTAATATGCAGAAGCTTTTTCAACATGGTTAATGAAACAGTGTGTGCTGGTGCAGGAGCAAAAAGTACACATACTGTCTCCAGCAGGATTCCAGAAGTGTGGTTTTTTTCTAAGCCTTTGATTGTTCTATCATTTTAAATAGTAATCCTTTCATGCTGACTTCACTTCATCCTTTATTATCTTATTTTCATTGTATCGATTAAAATCCCATTACTGTTAAGAAAAGCTTATTTGACTACTTGATGCCAGCCCCTTTGTTATCTGATAATCTGGTTTACAAAATCCTCCAAGGAATCTCTTAAGTGTGGTCATGAGTATTACTGCATGGATTGTGATTATTTTTTTAAGAAGTACTTTTAGAAGAAATATTTGGTACTTCTCGTTTTTCTGCTCTGCCGAAGTAGCGTAGGTCTTTCAGCCTTTTTCAACTCTATTGAATTGTTAGATAATTGGATGGAAAATGCCTTTCCTTCTTCAGGATATCGATTACTTTACAGTGTCATTGTATCGTAATTTAAAACATGGATTACTGCAAAAAGATTATGGAACAAAATTACTTTTTCTTTAAAAATACAAGTCTTGCCTAATCTGACTTTACTGAGTTCTCAAGGTAATGTTTGTCCTTTTTTTTTTTTTTTCTTCTTCTTCTTCTCTTTACGATATAATCAGATTTTCCAGGATCATAATTTTTAGCGCACATCTGAGAATTAAGCTGTATTGTGCTGTGCCTTAGCACATAGTCGGCATCATTGGTTTCCTGTAAATAGCTCATCTATAAGATGAGCAGCAGCTGTGTAAAAATATTTGTTGCTTGAAGTAATAATAAGTAGATTAAAGGTGAAGTTCTGGGTTTGATGGAACACAACTGAATACCTGATAATACAGACTCTACCACAGGAAGAGTGTAATGGGTATATTTTCCTCAGGTGAAAATCAGGTGCATATTAGATTATGTGGGTTTTTTTTTTTTCCATCTGCCTGCTATACAGTAGGAAATATTCCTATTTCATCATACCTTAGTTAATGAATTTGATCATATTTTAGCCATTGGTTGATTTTCCTTGATGACATAAACAATGAGGGAGTTGATGCATTTATAAATATGTGATCCAATGAAATCACATTTAATGTTTATTAAACCATGTTGCATTATATTTGGAGGACAAGCATAACATTCAGAATCAGAAACTGATAAATAGCATGGATATCTTCCACTAACCTAGTGGTATGCCTGAAACTAATGTCACTTGAGAAAAATAGGGATAGCTCTTTATCGTTAAATTGATTGGATTATACTGAATAATATGTATCTTCTATAAATGTATAAAGTGAGGAAAAAGGAATCTGTAAATTGCATGTAAATAAGTACTTCTTTTCTTTAAAGTAATTGTAATCTTGATTTTCAAACAGTTAATAGGTGTTGAAGGATAAAACCATGCATAAGCAAATGTGTCATGTGCTGGGAAAAGAAACCAGAACAGTCTTTTTTTACATTGTATTACTGATTTCCAGAAAGAGAACCAGTTCCCAGTTCCCAAACTGAATGGTGTTAATGGTAAGGATTTATACAGTGGTACTGGTGTTTCAGTCAGGCTGCAGGGATTCCCTGTATTCATATTAACCTGTCATCTCTGCAATAATTTTAATGACAGTTACAGGATTTTAATGCTTGATCAATGCCTGTTGAAGCCACCAGGAGTTTTTCTGTTGGCTGTGAGTAAGGATCAAGCCCTTAGTGACTGGCACTGAGAAAAACAAATGTTTATCTGATCCCAGAACAAATGCATTTATATGACACAGCAATGTGTGGGTAAAGAGGAAGGAGAAGATCAAAGCAGACTGGAAAAAAGGGACATTCATACTTTTCTTAAAGCATTTGTCAAAACAGATTATGACTTTAGCAACACTAGCCTGAAAAAGACTACTTCAGGTTTTTTCATCTGGAAAAGCTGTCCGTTTCAGTGAACCAGAATGTCATTTCAGTAGTGTTTCATACAGCTGTCACAGCATCTGTGACAACAGTGGTATCTCTGTATTGTACATGTTTAGATTGATACATATATCTGTAAATGCATATGCAAGTGTAATTTATGGCATTTGTAAGTTAATGTTATATCAGATGAGTATCACAGCTGCAAGTCTTGTGACAAGCTGTCCAGTATCTGAAACCACTGTTGATCCAACAGCTGTGTTGAAAGGAGAAATAATTAACTGTCAGTCAGAAAGCCTTTGGCGTAGGCTCCTTGCAATGAATGGTAGCTACAATACCACTTAAAACAGACCTTTGCAACTTGTCAGCCAATTATTTTTAATAACAGAGCCATGCAGTTAGTGTAATGATTTTGACTCTCACTTCAAACATTTAATGGTACCCCATGCGATATCAAGCACAACAAATGTGACTAAATGCTTTGAAAGACTTTTTAACTTAAATGACTGTGATTCTACTTAAAATGTTTTCTTGACATGATAAGCTAATAAAAGCTAATTGAGTTCAGAAAAGTAAAAGATCAAAAACACATTTTAAAGTTACCATCTGGTGCTAAGGAATTAATATGATCTGGATAAACAGGAATGATACAGATATATTTAAAATGACCGAGATTGAGGACCATCTAGAGTATTATAAAATTAGTGTTGGGAAGTGGGAAAGTGGGAATTAGTGGCTGGGAAGTTTCATATAGCCTGTCACTCGCCATCCGTTGCTTTGATGCTTTGAATCTTTACCACCTTTGAAAAATTCTCATTGGACTGGAAAGACCGAATACTCGCATTTTGTGCTGTCCAGAAGATCAGTAGTGGCTTTCCTTGAAAAAGTGACTCCTGCTTTTCTGATAGAGAAGCCACTGTTTTCGCAATATTTCAGTACACTAATATTCTTGACTGGGTTGTAAGTGTCCTTAACCTGAACTGGAGGTGACCGCTGTTGCAGGAT
The DNA here is from genome assembly GCF_000690835.1 of Fulmarus glacialis. Lineage (NCBI taxonomy): Eukaryota > Metazoa > Chordata > Aves > Procellariiformes > Procellariidae > Fulmarus > Fulmarus glacialis. Next base: position 13,084 of record NW_009218920.1, read on the forward strand.
CTCCATCACAGAAACGCATCTTGCTGCTTTCCACTTGAGGCTGTGTGAAGACAACTTAAAGATCTCAAGTGACTGGCAGTAGAAGGAAGAATGTCTGGCAACACGGAAGCCAATTGGGAGAGCAAGAGGAGAGTTGTGGGGCCAAAAAGAAAGAGCAGCAGCAAAAAAACCCAATTGGTTCTAGCACCAATTCCCCATACCGTTTCTATGTTACCTAGTCACCTCCAAATGCAAACTGCTCAACACCCATCCTCATAACAAATTATTTTACAGACAAAGGAAATTAATAACATTTATTTGCACTTGGACAATGCAATTGATATGACAGAAGAATAATTTAGCAAAGCTCGCATATCAGTTATTAGTAAAGGAATTCTGATGTGGGGATTCGGAAACCCAGTGAAGTCAGAAGTTGATGAACTAATCAGGGTGGAGGGAGGATTTATAGCAAATCCTCAGCAGAAAAAAAAGATAACCTAGAAGTTGAATGTTGGAAAAGTGATATAAAACTGGGAGCAGAGTGAAATGTGCTGAGCAAAGTAGATCAAGAGTGCCGATTGCCATGGCTATGGTGGTTTAAGGCAATAAGCTCTCTTATTTAATGTGAAATGTAAAGTTCTGAAATAAGCTTTAGAGTTAAACAAACAAAGTTAGTTCATCTTTTAGTATTAAAAGGCATGAGAGGAAGAGAAAATATATAAATGGTGTTTCTCATGGACTCTTCCAAAATTCTTAGTTATTTTTCTTCCCAGTGAATCTGTTAAGAAGGTGTTTTCCATTGGCTTCTCAGAACCAGGAGTTTTTGGAGTTTTTATTGCTTTTTTTTTTTTTTGGAGGTGGAGGGGCTTTTTGTTTGGTTGTTTGGTGGGGTTTGGTTTTGGGAGTTTTTTTAGACTGTCACTGACACTGAGTTATACCAGTTGCTACAGTAGGGAATTTCATTCTAATACCTTCTTCTTTTACACCGTCTAACTTACTATCACATGGATGGCAGAACTGTAGACTTCTGTTCATGACTTTTCATTTCCTGTTATTTTCACTTTTCTTTGGGGACCTGATTAAAAGTAGTTTATGCTGGTACTTATTATCTCTATCCTTGCTCTGTTTTGTTGTATTCCCTATTGCTTTTTTAGCCCTTGGAAATTGATTAATTAAACCTTAAGTGCATAAAGTAATAGGAAACATGAATTGTTTAGTTTATTCATCAGTGTGTTGTGGGAGACATGTAGATCTGTGCTGTGCTCAGATAACTTTTATCAGAAATGATTACGGTAACAAGTACAGTTTTAGTACAGTTTTAGATGGTGACACTGAAAATTACCTTTAAACACTTGACATGTCTCATAGTGACATTTCAAATCATGTACTGCGTGGCTACTAATTGTCTCTCCCTGTCTCACGCTCCTCCACGTGGGTGCGTACGCGTGAGCTTACTGCTCTGTTGGTTTGCCGCAGGGTGCCAGTTCCACAAGCTTTGATGCCCCTTTAGAGCACCAGTAACATGAAAAGTGTCACAGGGCAGACAGCCATAAGGAAAGGCTTGTACGAACCCTGCCAGTAAAGTCCTAAAGAAATTCAGTATTTTTCCACAGAGAAGTGCGGCAGGAATTTGACATAAATGAAGCAGCCCAACAGTCTGAATGGACTGGTGAGAATAAGATACTCTGATTATTTTAAGCATCAATAGACACAGTATCGCTAGATCCAGATATTCAAAACCCACGTATCAGATCACAAAAGAAGTATCCCAGGGTGTCTGGTGGTGTTCAGAGTCTGTGAAGGAGGTGTTTTATTTTTTATTCTCAGCAGCTGACAGACTTCAATGTGTACAGTAAAGCATGATCTTCCCACAGGCAATTTCACTGGCCTTTGCTTATTCTCTGCTGCTCTCCAGAGGCGGATGAGATTGTCTCCTCTTTGTCTTGGTTCTTTCTGGCATTTTGGTCTCTACCTGCGTCTCGGCTCCTCCTGCTCCCTCTGCTGCTGTTTCCATGCGCTTCAATGTCCACTCACTTCAGTATTTCCCCAGAACCCATCATTATTCTGACCTAATAAGGAGCAAGTAGTTTTCACCACAGGGGAGCTGGTCCTGTTGCCATGACCAGCTTTGAGTTTGATGGTGGTGTTGAGCAATGTCATTTTTTACTGAGCGAAGAGTGCTTAGTGGGGTTTCACGGGCTATGACTTGGATGTGGAGCAGACATAACTCTCTGGCCTCCTCTGTGTGTTTGTGTGCACACTTCTCCAACACCTCCTGACTTGATCCTTCAGGGAGGCGGGGACCTGTCCTGGCAGAAGCCACAGCACAGGTTGATCCTGGAGATTTCATACCTCATGCACCTTCTGTTTCCTTCCCGCTTTTACATTAAGAGTGCTCTTCAGTCTCTGTTGCTGTTCTGTGCAGTTTCAAGAGAAATTGCCTGTCCGATGGTCGCTTTGAGGAAGATCAGCCCACTTGATAGCGTTCCATGATTGTTTTGCATTTTCACATTTTGCCTGCAAGTACAGTAAGGAAATAGTGACCATTCTAGGACAGCTTTAAAGGTCACTGGGTCGGTTTCCTTACAAAGGTGAAAGGCAAAAATGTTGGGAGGAGGGTAACTTTTGTTCTTGAAAAATTTAACCACGGACAGTGCAACTGATGTCCCTAGGTACTGTAAGGTCTCTAAAACAACTGTTAATCTCCAAGAACCACAAAACTATTCTGACTGGTCCCGTCTTCCTAAAATTGACAAGGGGAACAAGGAGACGGTTTCCTCTTCTCCTGCCCTTTTACAGATGGACATCTCTGTAATGTTTGGATTGGAAATTGTGCCGCACACATTGCCTTTGAAGGACCTGATGAACCTCATGGAGAAAAGCAGGGATCTTTTTTTAAGATCTTTTTCATATTAGCATCTTTTTGGAGCTGTGCTGGTAGTTTCTCACATGATGAACGGTCAGCCACAGTAATCTGACTTTTCGTACTCTCATTTCCAGCCAGATGATGATGTGCATGTGCCTCCAATACAAATGGGTGCATCTCCTGTACTGGTAGAATGAAGTGGCCAGGAGATCAGCATATATTAATGCTGACACTTCATATGACTAGGCAAATAGACAAAATAAGTGTTCTCAAACTAATCGCTCTTGAGGCTATACCTCTTCATTATCTCACTTGTTACAGTAAAAAAACCATTCATGTTCTGTCTGACATTACAGCATAGGAATTTTTTTATTCCCCGTCATACTGTAAAATTGAGTAACCACTTTTGCTGTTAATCTTCATACTGCAGTTGCTGATGGTACTAATTCACTGTCTGCCTCCTCCTGCTAAGTCAGCATCCTTGGAAATCACCTCACCAGGTAATAGCTGGTATCAGTCAGTCTTCAGAGAGGGCAGCTCAGCTGAGCAGGAAGCTGCCAGCTGGGCAATGATTAGGCAAGGGCAGTAGTTACACATTTATTGTCACACGGCTGAAAAACTAACCAGCTGTTAGCATTTGCCTAAACGATTCTCCTAACAAAGAGGAATAAAACAGGCATCAAAAACTACCACATAGGCTAGCTAGCTGATTTAAGTTTTTTTTTCTGCTGTCTCCAGCTGTCGAGACATTGTGTGAGAGATGCTTAACCAGATTATAATCACTTTCCTTTCTCAGAAAAGGGATACTGTGGAAGAGTCCGAGCTCCAGCAGGAGTCTGTCTGCCTTGGCTGATGTTGTCTGGGGGGAGATAGGGACCACACAGGCCTGCAGAAAAGTTAATTGTCATTTTTTTGGAAGTTGAACAGGAAGGTGCTTCACACTTGCTACTGGGGCTAGAAATACACAGCTACTGTGCTAGGCCTGTCATGGGTTCCCCCATTTGACTGTGCCCACAAGGTCCTGTCCTGGCAGCTCCACCACTAGACTTGGGTGGAAGAGTTGAGTGCCAGTGGTGTACGCAAACATGGGATCTCTGCGTTCCTATTTTTCTTCTGTCAAATAGGGGTATGGGTGATTTGCCAGATATGGGGAGAACAAAAACACATTAAATATCTTTGAAGTCTTAACAAATAAATCATCGATTTCAGTGCTTGTGAAGACAGGCCCTTACACCAAGATCCCATATGTTGTACTCTTGGGGGCAGAGGGTGAAGGAAATTTAAAAAAAAAAAAAATCTAGTAGTATAAAATATCGTGTAGTTTATCAAATACAGTAGTTGAAACTTCAGCAAGCATTGCCTGTGTGCTCCATGGTTGGGCTTTTTTGTTTGTTTTGTAATAAACTAATTTCATTCTTCATCACAGCTCCTTTATAAATTAAATCATAAACCATAGTTGATTAGCATTGTTACTTAGATGCAATACTAAAAGGAGAAAGATGCAGCACAGGAGTTTGAAGGGAACCTCTTTTGAAAAGTATCAACAGCAGATCACCCTTTAACTTCCCCAGTTTGGTCTATAGTATTGGATTTAGCTTCTCTCTTAGCAAGTTGTTAGCAAGGGATGTGTGTCTAATGATCAGCACTGGTTTCTGGGAAGAGAAGAAGCCGCTTTTCATTTATTTTTGTGACACATTGACAAATGGTTTTCCATTCAGGGCAAAACAAAAAATCATTCTTATGGAAGTGTTTTTAGATGTGGCAATCCTAAATAATGCATGAAACATTAGATATTCTACGAAAATGACCTCTGAGTATCATCCTTTTGGCTGCCATAGTGACTCCCTTAGCTAGGGGATCACAGTATGCAACTAATAGTATCCACGAAATATTTTTTCCCATTATTTGCTTATTTTTATGTTGAGGTGTGTGTCACAAAGTATATTTAGAACATATTAACTATTTGGTTTTGAGTTCATTCATTTGCCTAGGAAATGCTGAAAGCAATTAAGTTTTATTTAGCATTTTGACGTATTTTGTGCCATCTGTGGCTCTATAGCAACTTAATCTTTTAAATATATTTTGTTTAAAATGAGAAATAGATACCAAGTATGTAAATGAAAACCTGATCCTTTACTGACCTCTCTTCATTTGTTCTAAGGAGACTTAGTTGCCTTAATTAAATTAAAATATTATTATGACAGAGTGGTAGTGGCAGAAAAGAAATAGACTGAAGGCTTTTGCAATGTATAAATACTTTATTAGAAATGCAGTGACTGGCCATTATGTAGTCATACTGACTTTTTATAAAAGGAAGACTTTTTTTTTTAAAAAAAGTCATCCATAGAAATAATGACCAATTCTGCCAAAATGGAATGTGCCCTTGAAGATTTTTCATACTGGATTGAAATATGGCAGAGAAAATAATGATAAATTGACAGGTATTATATCTATGAGAGAAATTTTGGACATAATGTGTTGGGTTAACTTGTTTATTTTACTAATTCGCAATATGTGGCACTGTCTGTATGGCTTTGCCTGGCTAGGTATAGAAGATTCATGGACTTTGAGGTATCCTTTCCATGTCACAGTACTGCAGAAAGGTTCTTCTGTATTTATTTTTGTAGTTTAATCTGCAAATTATCTTGCAATATTTCATAAATATGTCATGCAAATGTGGCCAGTACAAAAAAGGACCATTAAAAATAAATTGTGAGCTAGGAAAAACCTTATTTTATAATTAAAGAATTAAAAATATAACATTACAAAGTGTTTATCTCCGGTCCTACTTTTTATTATACATATTAGCCTGTAGACAGTTTAAAAATTCATCTGATATCTGTGAAGCTAATTGAAATCTTGGGGAGATTTGGGCACCTGGCAAGAGGTAACTGCAGGTGAGACTGGTCTCCCTGGGTTTACTCTGTAAAGGGAGAGACTCCATCTTTAGCTTAATCTCCTCTGTGAAGTGATTTAATTCTGTTATCTCCCTGTACTGATTATCAGGGGAGCCCCAAAGAGATTCATTTCTGTGAATACCCTCGCTGGATTTGCACTGCTCTCGCGTTTCCCCGTCTTCGCTCGTGGTCAGACCTGTCGCTGGTACACAGTGTCCGTGTGCTGAGTTACACAGTCTGGGGGTGGTGGGTTGACCCTGGCTGGACACCAGGTGCCCACCAAAGCCGCTCTATCACTCCCCTCCTCAGCTGGACAGGGGAGAGAAAATACGAAAGGCTCATGGGTCAAGATAAGGACGGGGAGGGATCACTTGCCAATTACTGTCACAAGCAAACCAGACTCGACTTGGGGAAAAAAATTAATTTAATTTATTGCCAATCAAATCAGAGTAGGATAATGAGAAATAAAACCAAATTTCACCTAATTGCATAGTACTAGTTATAACGCTAGTTATAATAATATAGAAGTAAGTTCTAAAGTTCTGTTAATATTTTACAGAATTTTTTAATGGGTTTTAAATAGTATAGACAATATGATTTTAGATACAATGATTTGAGATACATTAAAATAGTGCCCTGTAAACTGAAATTATTTTAGTACTGGTCTGGAACTTCAAACAAGTTCAAGTAGTGTGGCTTCTTCCTTCCTGAAGTATATAGAAGGAGCTTTGTTTCTGACTGGGCTGTCAGTACGTGACTGACATTTAGTACAGGTTGTAGTGAGTATCGACATAGGAAAATTGAAAAATACAGTGGCAAAGTAAATTACAAAAAGAAAGCAAGATAAAGGAATACAGCTAATAGAAAGGGTCAGTGTCATACCTGGGCCCCCTTTGCTGTCCTCTGCCAGTGGTGGTATGTATCTATCTCTTTCTGAAGAGTGCATGTGTCAGCTTACAATGCATTTAGGACATTAAACCATTTTGGAAGAATAACTGAGTGAAAATGAGCTGCAAAAAGTTTTCAGTGCTTTACAGATTTTGCTTTGGTTGAGACGAGTGAGCTGCACATAAGTTTGTGCAGCTCACAAACAGAGCTGTAAGCCACCTTTTGAAAACCCCCCTCAATGCCCTGATCATTCTTTGGGTTCAGAGTGCCACTGTAGTTTCTTGACCTGAGTAATGGGTGCCCTTGGAAGAAAAACTGTAGGAACTTGCAATGTTATACATAGTTTTGCTAAAACTTGGAGTAGAAATAAAACCTTTCACCAGAGCCCCAGGCTTGTACCTCAAGACTTCAGGAAGACAGCCCATAACTTCATAACTGAAGAGTAAATAGATACCCGGCATTGACTTTATGGCTGAAGAGTAAATAGGTACCTAGCATTGACTTTTTTTAAATTTGGAGAATTTTTTGGTCACCCCGATAATAATATTGCTGAAGAGCTTGAAAAATGTCTGAGTTGGGAGCACTGGATGTGTTGTCTCATGCATGGGCAGAAATCAGTATTTTACTATGCCTGGTTATTAAGATTTACTGAGCTATTACACTTATTTATTGCATGTCATTTTCTAGGGAACCTCATGTCATTTATAAATGTACTCATTGTTTATAATCCTTGACACAGAAGTTTTTTTCCATTTCACCATATCCCTTCATCTGTTCAAGTTCTCTCTTGTTTAAGGTCTGTTCTGTTTAAAAGTATAGAAGATTTAGGAAAACATTTTTGGGGGTTGGGTGGAAAAAGAGCACCCTCTTCAGTTTCCTTTTTTTAAACCAAGAGACTTAAATAAAAGCCAAAGTCTACTTTCCCTGGTCCAAAAGGATCAGAGAGCGTGAAATCGCTCTCATTCTGTATGCACAGAGCTTTGTTGAGTATCTCCTGGGTTCTAGTAATGTCTCTTCAGGAGCTGACTGTCTACATAGCCGTGCACACTGGACTATCACCTTAAAATAAGGATAGAGTTAAATGGTACCAGAAGCAGTACTGTGGCTGCTCCAGTTAGTGTGAGGGAATATGGAAAATTTACCTGTTTCTTTGCCCCCAAAGATGAAATACATGAGAGAATATTAGACATCTACGGCTGAAGGCTGCATGAAAAAATAGTTAAGGCACTGAATTGGGTAATTGGGCAATTCTTGGGTTCTACCACTTGTTGAACCAAGCTTGTCAGTTTTGACTTAGAGCACCCATCTGAGACTAAATCAATAGATATCCTCATTATTTTGCAGATTTGCCAGAAATATATTGATGCCTTTTTTTTTTTAATCAGTTGTCCCAACTGAAAACAATAAAAGCTACATAATAGTAGCTTTTATTAATTAAATAGTACATAGATGCAACATAGATGTTTCTTTCTACTTTTCTTGCATTAAGAGTAAAGAATGCAAGTTTATAGTTTTTCAAACCATCTTAAGCAAGATGGTAAAACACATTGCTGCAAGCAGAAAATCTCTCAATAGCCGTGCTTGGAAATTTTTCTGGTTAACAGAATGCAGTACATCAAAATGTTCTGACAGGCTGTGTTGATATCAGCAGACGTTGTGGTGGAGTGCAAAGGAACTTTATTACGTTTTCTGCCAAGTTTGGTTGATGCCTTGCTGTAGGAACAGCTCAATGTTTCCACTTTGAGATTTATTGAGAAATTTAATAGAAAAAAAAGTGGGCTTTTGCCAGTTGCACCATAACATGGTAACTTTTCAAAACCTTGAAATGTTTCACTTTTTTTTTTCTGGCGAGCTTTATTTACCAGTAGTGTCTTAGGTCATCTCTTTTAATCTGGGTGATTTAGAAACAAGCTAAAATATTTTCATCTAGAAGTCAGCAGTTAGGCAGGACTTGAGCCAGTGTGTCCCATAGGTGCCTTTTCTTGGGTGAACAACCAGTCCGTAGGTGTAAGCTCTTCAGTCTGCAGATAAGAGATTTCCAGTACTCACCTTGATCTTATTTTCTGTAATATCTGACGCTTTTATGTCATCATTTGGAAAAATTCTGACCCACGGTAGATTGAAGTGCAGACAGCTTCTTAAGTCAGGTGGGTTTTTCTCTCCACTTTTGTTTTCATCAAATGTAAAAAGCACTCTAATCTTTGTAAGATTGCTCTTAAAATGAGATATTCAGACCCCATAAAACTCGTGTTCTGTTTCTGTTGTACAAATACCTTATCAAAGTTGGATTGCGTGCATCTTTGCACTACCCTGATTTCATTATGTCATTGATTTTTGTCTGCAGCTATGAAGATTAGAAACATTTTTCTCCTTTGGGGTTTTGGGCAATCATTTGCATCAGGAGACCTCCATGTGTCCCAGCCTCTTGCACCTTTATGGTCAACCAGGGGAGGCTCATCTGATCCCTTTCCTTTTGCTCAGCCAAGTTCTCCCTCCACTCTGCACTCAGATAGGCTTTGTCACTTCCATACTTTAAGGTCCAGGAAAAAGAAAATCTATAGCATACCTATGGGGAGTATTTGACAGATGCTATGGCATTTCAGAAGTGGGACAATATAAGTCCGCCTATCAGTAGGTAATATTCTGGGTTTATTTTTGGTGGCACTTTGAGTGAGTTCCAGAGGTGCCTTCAGCTCAAGGCCAGGCAGCCAAAGGTGTTGCATGGTTTAAAGCTGTGACATTAGAACACAAACATACTCCTTATTTGTAGCCTTTACTCTGCTTTTAAAGTTTAATGACTTGGTTTTGTTTTGTGTGTGTGGCAGAAATCTCAAAATAATGTGTTAATATAGCTAGTGGGGAAATTAATTTAATGGAGTCTTAATTTCATTATATTGCTTAAACTTCAGTTATAGATACTTGACCTTTTGAAGAAGAAATTTTAATACAACTGAGGACTTCCATCATGATGAACTAAAGATGGGGTTTCTTGGTTTTTTGCTTTGTTTTGTTTTTCCATAATATGAATCACATTTTAACTCAGGAAGAATACCGGATTTTCATGGTTGTGCAAGTGCTAACTGATGACTGTAGTGGCTGCTTATGTGTAAAAGTAAAATTAACTTTTTATTTTTATATATGTGTTGTGTTTAATGCTGTTTACAATTGAAAATAAGGAAGACATTCCAGTACCTAGTGAGTGTGTTTATATCCAGCATTCATACTAATAATATGCTGGTCTAATACATCATTATTCACCTAGATGCTCCGGAAAGTTGGCTAGCTTTTCTTTAATTTCAGGGTTTTTTCTGAATATTGCTGATGGAAATTTCAAGGGAAAAAAACCCACGTTTTCATAATGAAACTTTAGCAGACTTTTCGTCCTGAATCTCAACCAGCATTAGTTTCTAGTGGGGATTTAGCAATAAATGTGCTTTTCTCTACTCTCAGCACAAACCCTGAGATTAATTTTGCTGTGAAGTGTCTTTAGGTCTTAATTAAAACTCAAGTTACCAGGAAGTTACTCATCCTGGTAAGAGTGCCCAGACAGACAATGCCTACATATCCTACTCTACTCAGGTATTAAGAACGACATACTGCATGCAGTACTTTTAACTTAAAGCCTATGCTGTATATATGCAGTATTTTAAGTGAATAGACAATTGCACTGTAGAAGGAAGAGTTAGAATTGGAGAGTGTTGTGTTAAATACAGGGAAAACAGGTGAAGTGTGAGAATGTTTTCTTATACTCACTGTTTTTTGTAATGTCTTTAAACGTGATATCGTACAGTGAAACACTGTACAGTGATATGTGTAGTGGAGCTATTCATGAGCTAAAAGACTTGCTTATTGCAAGAAGTGATTTTACGAGCCTAAGCAGAGCTGGACTGAAGTAATTCAAGGTCCTCTGGTGAAGTCATGGAAAGCTGCCAAAGCGTGGTTTCTTACGCAGATATTAAGTACATTTTAAATAAATTATCTTCTCTTGATAACAGTATATCTACTACCTGTTATATTTTATTAGCATTGCCATATAGATGCTCATGGTTATTTTCTGTATTTCTCTTCCCCCCATCTTAGTGGAATTGGTCGAAATTGGCCATGGGCCTCTGGCGGCAGCAGCATTTTGGCAGAATTTGGGACTTTGCATCTGGAGTTCGTACACTTGAGCCACCTGTCTGGAAACCCTGTCTTTGCTGAAAAGGTTAGACTGTTCAGTCAAAATCATGTTGTAAAAGATAAATCATGTGTTGGGAGAATAATATCTGTGGGGAGGGTTTTGGATTTTCCTGTGTTGTAAGCATTTGTCACAGGAGGTAGATGTTTTCTAGATGTTTCCCTAGTCACCTTGGCGTGTTTTTGTATTATAAAGTCAAAAATCTGTTCCAAAATCATTGTGATGTATCTCCTTGTATATAGCACTTACTTCACCCCATAAAACATATAATTTCTGTTTATGTTCTAAATTAGTATCACATTAAACAATCAGACCATAGAGCTTTCTTCAGTACTTCACCTAAATGTGGTGAAACAAAAATTGACATTATATTAGGGATAATATGTGATGCACCATGGCTACCTTGTGTGATTTCAGCAAGTTTAGGCTTTAAAATGCTGTATAATATCACTGCTGTCAGTGAGGTCAGAAAGCCCTTCCATTGTACTGACCTTTAAGAAATGTACTTTGAACTTTTTTTTTGGGGGGGGGGGGACCTACTAAAAAATCCTTTGACAAAACAGTTGTTGTGCTTACTAATTCTTCCAAAATTTGATAACATTGTCTTCTGGATACTTTTTATTTACATGAGCTGTGGAAAGCAACTCCTTTTCTCCTTCCCCCAATTCCCACCTAAGCAATTTTGCTTTGCTTTTTGGTGTGTAAATAGTCAGCGACTCCTGTTCTTTATAATACACTGTATCATTTATCTTCTTTTTTTTTTCCCCCTAATTAAAAATTCCATTTGTTTTGGTTTTGTATTCTTACTGCAACTGCCCCATGTTAGCTAAAACTGATATTATCTATCTAATAATCCAATTAATAATGAGATTCCAAATGTTTAGCAGTAGGTTTAAAAGCAATGGTCAAATCTAAAATGAATACTAGTTGTACCAGACTTAAAGGACTGAATGACTTTGCTGCAATACCATCGTCAGCACTAGAATAAACTTTGTGAAACAAACTCCTAGCAATTTTAATGTATTTAGGGGCAAATTTAAAGACAGAGTTTCTCTTAAACAAATCTTAACTGGGGGGGAGGGAAGTGGGGGGTGGCAGCACCCAGGAACAGCCAGAAACAAACTAACTAGATAACTTAACTATCTTTTGACATTTATGGTATAACATCTCTTCTACTAAGAGACAATTAAAGTGTGATGAAAGTGTGTACATTAAAAATCCTAGCTTATGCTTCTCTTCCAAAGTGGCATCGAGCTATAGCTGCAAGATGCTGGAAACCTGTTTACATAAGCCGCTCTTAAAATCCTTTAGAGATTGCGATTTCACAGCCCTCTGAGGCAAGCCATTCCCGGGCTGGTACGCTTGATAAAAAAGAAGAAACACTGGAATAAGCTTTGCATGGAAGTATTTGTAGAAGAATTCATTAAATTAGGTCTAGAACTCGTTGCAGTCTGCATTTGGGCAATGACTGTTAGCAATGTAGTGTCAAGATGCAGAAGGCAGTTTGTGTACCACAACAGAAATCGTTTTGCGGCTTGGTGTAAGCTAATTTATCTTCTTTCTCAGCAGCTAGTTCACTTGATCTCGAGGCATTCAAGGTGTTGTAATGAAGCTGTCAGTACCTTTTTGTTACGATTTCTGGTCTGTGGTGCTCAGGATCTTCATGCTCCCAAGTTGCTACATTTTCTGTGAAAGTTAAAATTCAGTATAAATTATTTCACGTGCTCTGCAATGGATTGTGCTGCTGGATGACTCCAGCTGCAGAGCATCTGGACTGTAATTGTTTCCCCGGGCTTCTCATTTGTAGCGAGCTCCTTAACAGTGCCGGCAGAGCGCTCAGGGCTGCACGATCCCTGCTGGGCAAGCTGGTTGTATGAAGCTCAGTTCCAGCAGTGCTCTCCATTCCAGGCAAAACTGCTTTACAATTCACTTCTGCATCTGAACTAGGTGATAGGCTTAATATTTAATACCATTTCTGATTTGGGTATATGAGGAATATAATGCTGAAGTAGCTGAGCGTAGTTAAGGCAACTAGCCTCCGTGAATTTCGGTATCCTGTGGAGGGGCGAGATACTCTGTATGGCAAGTTCTGGACTTCGGAGCTTGCTTCTCTTGTGTTGTTTCATTACCGACACTTGACACAGAAACGCCAGAGGTTTTGAGGAGCTCATTTACATGATGATGTCAGCTTAGAGGATCTTTTAGAATAGTAATATGATTGCACAGAGATATTCAGATATACGTGTTGAATAAGACTATTTTTTTTATTTTTAGGGATATTTGCACTTTAAGACTTTTGTACCGACACATTTATTTTGGGGGGAAAAATGGATCAGTGCTCAGTGTTTTGTACCCTTCCAATAGGTGATGAATATTCGAAAAGTTCTAAATCGGCTGGATAAACCAGAGGGCCTTTACCCCAACTATCTGAATCCCAGCAGCGGCCAATGGGGCCAGCGTAAGTAGATCACTTCTTTGGTACTATGACCCGCTGTTTGCAGTCGTTAACTTCTTTCAATCACTGTTATGTGTTTTTTGTATATATTAAAGAACTTTTATAGAGTATAAAAACTCATGTTATATCTGAGGTTCTATACAATGTAAAAAATACTAGAAATATTAAAATAATAATCCTACATACTGTATTTTAATGTACTTTTATTTCATCTTTCAGTATGGCTTGTGCAAGCAGGGAAATGTCTGAATATGTATCATTTTGGAAAGGAATTTGTGGGTTACAAAAGTCTTTTATTCAAAAATCAAAAGTGCTCTTTAAAGTAGCTGTTTAAGGAAACATTATCAGCTCGTCTGAATCAAATTCCGTATTTTTAGAGTGGTGTGGCTCCACTGAAGATAAAAAAAAATAGAACAAGTCTTTCCAGTTAATACCAGCTGTGATTTCTGTTGAAGTTTAATGCCAACAGCTGAGGAAGCAAACTAAACAGAACTGTGTCATGGCATTAATCCCCTTGGAACCATTACTGGAGACACCAAAATTAGAAAAAAAAAATGCTTGAAGTATTTGAACTTCTTAGCCCCTTCCTGATGACTGAGCCTTTTCTTCTTGTACGTTGCCTTCTCCGATCTTTATAACATGTTCAAAGCCTACGTAGTCTGCAGGATCACGATTCTAGAGACCCTACTTCTTTTTCCACTTTTCCTACTTAGGTTCAGTCTACCACCGTCCCATTCATGTGACTCAATGTTCTTGTATTTTTTCCCTCCCTACATTATTGAAAGAAAACAAGCAAGATATGCTGTCTTGGTCTGAAAAGACATGGGTAGATGAGATGGTCCTGTAGATTATCTGTGTTGGAGCTGGGTAGACAATACAAGAGAGGGAAAGGACTGGAGAAGTTTTTGAATATAATAGTTTGTTTAGGATGCAGCTAAGGTGGAAGTAAGGTTCTGGAATCCTTATGGGACTGGCCACTGTCTGGATAGATCAGATAATTTTCGCAAAGGCAAAGAACGAGTGTTTTATTGAATAAAATATAGTTTTGAATGCTTTGTGTCACCCTCTGAATTAAAAAGATGTCCAAAAAGGTTGTGCTGCTCAGTTGTATTGTCCCATCAAGGCAAAGGCCATTTCCCTTTATGAATCAGAAGTATGCCCGACATTGTAGAACGCCTTCTGGTCTGCTACACTGTGAGGTTTCCTTCAGGTCACCGTGCCCCAAGGCCTGTGGCAGCTCAGCGTGCATAACCACCGACTCCGGCTGGCATGTTGGTATAAACTCTGACATCCATTTACAGATCTGAGAGATATGGGCCCACTTGTTACCCATGTTGGCATTGTAAAACATTAAAACCTCCCACTGGAAGTGTTGATCCTAGAGCAGTAGGCACTGGGTTTGGTTAGAAGGCCACCTCAGCATCTGTGAGCCAGGTCCTGTTGCCTCCTTCCTCAGCTTCAGTCAGCCACAGAAACTCAGCTTTTTGGTGAGCTGCATGAGAGCAGATCTTTCTAGCGGCTGATGCCGTTAGTGGCTCTGCCTTTTTTATTTTAAAGCAGTCAAATACTTGCTCTGCCTTATGGCCTTTGCCATTTCCCTGTTTTTAATATAATTGTGTCTTATGTACTCCTCGTTCACATCAAATGCCGGGTTTTGTTGGTGTGCACAGAAAAACTTACAGTTTATACCAGCTTTGCTTTCCAGTAGCATGTAGTATTGACAAAGAAATAGCTTCCTGCACATGCAAATGAGGGACACGGATGTTGATGCAGGTCAGCCCCTAGCACGCTGAAGCAGCAAAAGCAAATTTGATCTTGTTGCATCTCTTCCAATTCGGTTGCCTCTGTTCGCAGACACTGATTTATTAATTTTTTCCCATAGTAGAAGATCAGAATGTAAGACTTGAGAGATGTTCTATCTGAATTGCTTTTCTAGGCTGTTTTCAGTTGATTACAACAGGGGGAAAAAAAAAAACCTAGACTCTTAATTGGTAAAGGCAGAAGTATTATCTCTCAAACATCAAGTGGAGAGGGAGGAATAGTTTCTGAACATTTCTTCTCCAGCAATGCTGTAACTGTGAAGGACACTGCTGGATCACTGCCATTGTTCCTGTAAATTCATTTAGCCCTTGTTATTTTGACAGTAAACTGACAGTGATTTGCTGCAGCGTGCGTCAATTGGATTTGTCTACTGCAATAATGTATATAATAACAGGGCTTATTATTGATGAAACTGTGCTTGTGCTATTTAGTTTGCAAATGTCAGAGGTTTCTATGGTAATTTATTTAGGAAACGGTAAAGGTCATTTAAATGCTGCTGTTCAAAGATCAGCCTTCGATCATAGAAAATGTTCTTATTTTTTTTAAGAAGCCTCTTTTCCTTTTGGATCGTGAACATTTAATTAAATAAATGGTGTATTCTTTCCAGAAATTTAATATATCTCATTCAGAAGAGGCGGAGGGGAAAGCCGTTTATAACCCAGGTTTGATGGTACAATGTATTTCCTAGGCAAAGGGACAGGATACATTTGGAAAACTAAATTATTTTTTGTATGTCACAGGCTAGTGGAGGAAAAAGACACTGTTAATAAAGTTTGAATAGAAAAAAGTATATCTTCTACATTTGATGGCTTTGCAACCTATTCAGAAGGTGAAAGGAGGCATTCCATAAAGAGAAGATACTAAGGAGTTTAAAAATAAATTCTCTGTGTTCTTTTGAATTCCACCAACAGAGGCATAACTTTGAAGCTAAGATCAGAGTTAGGTGTTGGGAAGTGTGAGCTCTGTACCACTAACCCTTCTGCATCTCACTTTATGAGCCTGGATTACCCCATGCATGTTTTGCTTTTCTTATGCCCAGAATTTTGTGGTATGACTCACGGACTTGCTGTGTGATATATGTAACCACATCTCCATCCTGGATGTCTTGGGTGGAATTAACGGACCCCTTCCTCACTGTAAAATTGACAGTTATAAATGAGTAGTCCTGGTAAAGCACTTTGAAATCCTTTCACTGAAGACTCGATAAATGCCAAATCCCTTAATGTTACCAGGCAGCAGCAACTTAAAAAAGAAAACCTCTAGCTAGTGATCTTAGTTTAATGGAGCTTAGAGAAACATTTTTAAAATATGTGTATATATATAGTTGTAGTATTTGATGTGTTTAGGGGATCTCTGCTGAAATCATGCGATAGCCCATTAAAATTTTGCCAAGAATCTTTTAGGTTCTTGGACAGCAAGTGAGTGCAACCTCGTGCAAGCAGCGGCGAGCATCGCTAACTTTCACGTCACTGGTGCAACTGACATCGAATGGTCTGACGCGGTTGGTGTTAGTGTTTGCAGGGTCACATCCTAAACATGTGCAGTTGAATAATCACAGCATCTGTAGTACCAGATCATTTCACATAGTAAACGTAGGGCAGAATAAAGCGGTGTGATAGCAATAATCATCTGTAGATATGGCAAAGTCTTTTTTTCCCTTCTAGAACCACTGCTGAGTTCTGAGAGCAGCCAGATGTTCAAAAATGTAATATTATTTTTGAACATATGGGTTGGCATTTTGAAATACCATAGAATAACCTGAAATTCAACTCTGCAGTAAGGAGCTAAAACATTTTTGCCTTTTTTATGAAGTGACTTAAATGGAGCATTAGTGAATAAAAGAGCAAATAAAAACAATGCCTGCATGTTAAGAGGGGAAAGCCTTTATCAAATTAGAGAGCACCTTCCAATTTTTTTTCTTGGTTTTAAAATAAAAAAGAACTTAGGTTAACACATTTTTGTATGGGATAGACTACATGAATTAGATGTTAAACATATAAATTCTTCTTTCTTTGCCATGAACTCTTGTGGCACATTGTGGATATTAAATAACTCTTGCGCTTTAGCCTGATGAAAAAGTTTTAGCAATTGAAGAAATAATCATCTGTATATACCAGCTAAGTTTTTCCTGAGGTTCCAGGCTTACATTTATTAAAGATTGTTGTAGGAAGAGATGCTTAAATGGATTAAATGCGCTGTTGCAAACTGTAATTATATTTTATTGCCCAGGCTGAAGATGAAATTGCTGTTGAATCTCTTCCTTCCCTTTTTAGATCACGTCTCCATTGGAGGGCTTGGGGATAGCTTTTATGAATATTTGCTCAAGGCATGGCTGATGTCGGACAAGACAGATGAAGAAGGCAAGAAAATGTATTATGATGCTGTCCAGGTAAATAAGATATTTAAATCTTTCTTTCCATAGTAATCTGATCTATAATAATCCTAAAGAGACAGGCTCTGGGACAATGTGAGGAATTTATGTCTTTTGCAACCACAGTGTGGGTTTTTTAAAGAATTAGTTTCACTTTTAAAAAGACTTCATCAAATATAAATGCTAGAGGAATACAGATACTGTGGGAATGGGGAGAGTCTTGAAGCATAGCTGGTTTTTTTCCATCTGAAAGACAGTCAGTTCTCTCTAACACTGGAGGAGAAAAGTATAAACTATGCAACAAAAAATGCATCTACAAGTAGCTCTCAAATAGAAGTTCAATTCTTTTTTCCTCAGTTTGCCTAAATATATTCCTTCTGTACTTTTTCCTTATATCCAGGAGGGAGTTCCTCTCTTGTGTTTCGACCTCATATTTCAGCCATTAGAGTATTTTGATTGTGGTCAACACAGGGATCAATATATTATGGTAGATAATTATAAACAGAAATTTAGAATTTCTAAATTTAATTTTCTATTTAGAAAATTAATTTTCTATTTAGAAATTCTTAATATTTAGAAATTCTTCATTTTCTATTTAGAAAATAGAAATTTTTGTTGCACAATGACTTTTTGTTACAAGAGGCATATATTTGCCAGCTTCTGTGAAACAGCCAATTATTCAGATTGGACACAAGAGAAAGTTTTCAAAAATCAGAATTATTCATATTTACATTTCTATGTGGTATTTTATTTATGATTCTTCTAGTCTGTAATTTGCTTTGTTATTGATAGTATTTCCTTAATATACTGGTTGGGGAGAAATAATGGTTTTGTGACACTGGATTGAGACTCCGGAAATATTAAGTTTAAATCCATATTTACAGGCTTTCCTTGCAGTCTTGGGCAAATGACCTATTTTCTCAGTTCTTTGCTTTCAAATATACATAAGAAAGAGGATAATATTACTTTGTTTTTCCTCGTCCTTTCATCTGGTTTGACTGGATGCTCTCTAGGGCCAGGACATTTATCTCATATTAACTGTGTGTAGAATCACAGAATCATGTAGGTTGGAAAAGACCTTTAAGATCATCAAGTCCAATCATTAATCTAGTACTGCCAAGTCCACCACTAAACCACGTCCCTAAGCACCACACCTACACGTCTTTTAAAGTTTTTAAAATCTTGCCAGGGATGTGCCCTCCCCCACTTCCCTGGGCAGCCTGGTCCAACGCTTGACAACCCTTTCAGTGAAGAAATTTTTCCTAATATCCAATCTAAACCTCCCTTGGCGCAACTTGAGGCCATTTCCTCAAGCCTATCACTTATTACTTGGGAGAAGAGACCAACACTCACCTCGCTACAACCTCCTTTCAGGTAGTTGTAGAGCACGATGAGGTCTCCCCTCAGCCTCCTCTTCTCCAGGCTAAACAAGCCCAGTTCCCTCAGTCATTTCTCATAGGACTTGTGCTCCAGGCCCTTCACCAGCTTCGTTGCCTTTCTCTGGACACGCTCCAGCACCTCAATGTCCTTCTTGTAGTGAGGGGCCCAAAACTGAACACAGTATTCGAGGTGCGGCCTCACCAGGGCCGAGTACAGGGGCACGATCACCTCCCTCCTCCTGCTGGCCACACTATTTCTGATACAGGCCAGGATGCCGTTGGCCTTCTTGGCCACCTGGGCACACTGCCGGCTCATGTTCAGCGGGCTGTCAACCAGCACCCCCAGGTCCTTTTCCTCTGGGCAGCTTTCCAGCCACTCTTCCCCAAGCCTGTAGCTTTGCATGGGGTTGTTGTGGCCAAAGTGCAGGACCCGGCACTTGGCCTTGTTGAATCCCTCTTGAATGCGTCAGCCCTCATTTTCTAAATTGAAGTGCAATTTTCCCACTACTCCTGTTAATAGGTTGTCTCACACTTGATGTCCAATGGTTAGATATTTTTTCCAAATTTTCCAATTACATTTATTTATGGCCATTGCTGCAAGCTTTCTGCATCTTAAATATTTCTTTCTCTGGCTGCCTTCATCCCCTCCTCAGTGTATTGCTAGAGAAGTGGCATATCTAAAGGCTGTAAAGAGAGCAGTAACTCGGCCCAGAAGAACTTCACAGGAAGAGGGAGAATCCCTCGCCAGCGCTTCCCAAGCAGCTTGGT
The DNA here is from genome assembly GCF_000690835.1 of Fulmarus glacialis. Classification (NCBI taxonomy): domain Eukaryota; kingdom Metazoa; phylum Chordata; class Aves; order Procellariiformes; family Procellariidae; genus Fulmarus; species Fulmarus glacialis. The sequence goes on from NW_009218920.1 coordinate 32,685, forward strand.
TCAGTGCAGCCCGTGATGGCCCCATGGTATCAGAGAGGTAAAGCTGCTGCGATCTGCAGTTTTACCTTTAGGCAGGGTAGTTTACTTTTAGACATTTGGATTGGTTAATTTTTCTTACTGGGTAACAACTGCTCAGAAGATTGTAACAAGAAAACTAGCGATCTCCAGAGAACCCAGCACGTGGAAGTAGAAACAACGGAAAAAGAAGAACAGGCGTTGTGAAGCAGTGCCACAGCAGTTCTCTGCCAGATTTCAACTGCATTCCTGACAGTCAGCCTGCTGCTAGGCTGGTTGCGTGATTAAGGAATGCAGTAACCTTTTGTGGGTATCAAAAGGGGAAAAAGTCATTTCTGGCCTCAGAATTTTGAGTATTCAGACGGAAAATATATAGGATCACTTTTTAATTTTTTTATATTTTTTTTTTTTTTTGGCACATTGCTAACTTTTGAGACTAGCCTTGATATACTCAGTTTGTACTCTGCCAAAGGAAGCTATATGGTTTTGATTTTGTTTTGGGATTTTTTTTTGTATATTTAATTATCAGCATTAAGTAGTGAATATTTTTCAGAGCTGTCGAGATTTCAGCCTTTCAGATAAATAAAACAAATCCGTGTAGACTCCTTTCTCATTGAAACGAGGGAGAGAACAAAGTGTTGTTAGCAAACTGAAAACAATATTGGCAGATAGGCCCTTTTCATCTCCAGAGTTTCATGAGGGTCTATTTAACTGTGGTGACAGTCTGGTGGCTGGTCTGCGCTGATTGCAGTTTCCATCAAGTTGCTTGAAGTGGTTTGCTTTGTGATCGTAGTGATCTTAAAAACTACATAACTAATGTGGACAATGACAGAACTGCAACAACTCAATTAGAATGATTTGTCATACTGGGTAAAGCCAAAAGTATACTAATGAATTGAACATTCAATACTTGAGCACTTCTTGGCGTTGAAGAAAATACGTAAATAGGGCAGGCAGGGTGGTGCAATAGGAGCCCATCTTCAGAATGAAATAGTTGGTGCAGGGGACCCAGCATTCCCACTGCACACATTTTTTTGGGGGGGGAGGTATTGTCTATAACTTAAATGTGTAAAAATGAAGAAATATGTAGTTCATTTACATATTTTGTCAGCTGTCATGTTTAAAATATTTATCACCCAGCTGCACTGGTGTTCTCCACGTAGCGATAGTATAGCTGTATTATGTAGGAACACAAGATTCATTACACGTAACAGATGAGAACATCCAGAGGACTCACTGCTGCTTTTTATTTTCTTCACTGTATTTCCCCTCTTGACAGGAGTTTTGAGGTTCTCTACAACTGCTTACAGAAAGCAGCAAGACTAAAGACAGGCTTCTGCAGATTTTTAAATTGTTAATGATTTTCTTATAACTGCACAATGTCTATATTTTGGACTATAGAAAGTACTTATTAAAATGTTTGCTTGTTTATGGACTTTCAGGAGAAGCAGAACATTGTTAGAACTCTTTAAGGAGGATTTTAACTAGAAAAGTCCTGTGAGAGAAGTTGTCCCCTTTTTGCTCATGGCTTTGCTCTTCTTGTCAGAGCAGTTGTGTCCTTACTACTTGTGCCATTTTCCCTTCCTTTTTTGACAGCAAAAAAGCTTATCAGGAACAATAGATATTTATTCTAGAATATTCAGAAAACACATAATGTAACATTTTGAGAGTCATTTGCTTTGATTCATGCCATTCCATTAATACTGTTTTAAGAATATGAATAAATCTAGCCTTCTGGTAGCAGACAGCATTAAGTACATTTAGTGCAAGAGCATTGGTGCTTTTAGAGACACTAATAGATCTATACAGGGGACAAAAAAAAACATAAGTAGACAGTTTTCCCCTAGAACGTAATCATCTTTTTAGTAATCAGATGGATAGGTATCATAGTTGTTAAATGCTTGCCAACTTTTCCATTTTAAAAACTTAGGCATCTCCATTATAAGCATTCATATTTCATTTCGCATATAATCTTGTCTGTATAACACGTCTTAAGTCCAAAAGCAGTAAGTGCCTTATTGCTTTCAAAACATTTCTTATATATTGTGTTTAAACACATAAAACTTCTTCTGTGTTCAGATTTCAGTTTTGATTTGTAAAGTGCAGTTTAGTAAGCAGTGAGGACCTCAGGATAAGAAGATGCTACTTTTCTTTGGCAGAAGTATTTAAATGAATTGTAACAAGGGCTTGAACTTCCTATTCCATCCTAGTTTTTCTGACTGTATGCTTTCACATGATTTATGCATCTTGTACTACATATTTAAAACCTGTATGAATGATACTTAAGAAAACAGAATCAACTAATAAATATAAAGTTTAAAAAAAAAAGTGCAATGTTTTTCTGCCATCTCCAAAACAGCTGTAAAAATGCAACAATGCAAATCTTAAACTTTTCATAATAAACTAATTGGTATTTTGGATAAAGGATAAATTTTATGAATTATGAAGATTGCTGAAGAAAAGTATTGCATTAGATCAACTCAACAGAGAAAACATGAGGGAAGTAACTTAAAGTCAAGAAAACAGGCAATTGACTTATAAACTCACAGCATGCAAAACCACAGTAACCCTGGCCTGCCTGCTGTGTGCTGTTTCAAAGCAATAAAATGTATTGGTGCAAGCCGTAAATATTAAAATAAATAAGTAAGCAATTGACATTATACATCTTTGAATTATTGGAAATATCACGTGGTAGAATTCTCTTTCATACTCACTGTTGCTTCAAATCGTCAAAACACTGTTTATGAAGAAGATTCCTAGGGGAAGAAAAATATATTAAAAGTTTGGACTGAGATAATTTATAGTGCTTTGTTGCAAAGAAGCCTGCAGAGTTGTAATTTTCCCCAAAACAAACATTATAAACCCTGGAAATTTAAAACTAGGATCGTATTTTTGAAGTTTCAAATTTATTAAGGTATGGAAATCTGTAACTATGACTTGCAAGACAGTTTTATCTCCAGCTACAGTGACGTCTTGAGGTGCAAAATGAAACACCTATTTTTTGTTGTTAAAACAGCAGTCATTGAAATTCATTAATCATACTTAAACCATTATTGTAAAAGGAGAGGTAAAATGCCTAAGTGCTAGAGGAAGTAGAGTTGCAGTTTTACATTGCATTTTGAGGTTTGTAATTTGTTATCCCTGCTCCTTTAGCAGAATTAACTTTTTTGTGGCGTGTGTTTATTTTGAATTGAGCAACTTTGAGGTGCAGAACACTTTTCCTGAGAAGCCTACATCTGTGCTCTGTAGGCATCTCTGTTCATATTTTTATTACCTGTTAGCATAATCCACCAAGAGAATACCCTCTGTTAAAAATAAGCTTGTTGATTGGGTTTTTTAACTTATTTGAACGGAGAGATGACTTCAGTTCTGTATCCTCTATGTTTCTCTATGAGCAATCCTGTTCAACCTCCTAAACAACTCAAAGAGTAAATGAAGGACTTCCCAATCACAAAATCAAGTCAGGGTTTGAGGAAGGGGGGTGGTGAAGGCAGCATTTAAGCTGTGTGAAAAGCTTAAAGGAGTGAAGAACTGAACAAAGGAAAATGGGTGTTTATTAGGAGGGACCAAGTTCTGCTTAATTTTGAAAGGGTAAGAACTGGCAGTATAATATAAAGGTTAAGGAACAGGCTGATAAGCAGAGAACACAAAACATATAACCTTAAGAAAGGGGGCAGGAGGGGGAGGAAATTGGGGGGAAAAAGGGAGAAAAATTGAAGAGTTTCTCTTTTGTGCTGTCAATAACAGAGATTACACACCCATGCAATGTGCAATCCTGTGACCTAAACAATTCATAATGTCTCATTCACTGCAGTTCTTCCAATGTGCCAGATAGGCAAGGGCATAATTTTAACATGTGAACTCATGAGGAGGATGCCAGGAGTAATACAAGGTGCACTTGAGTCACAATTCAAACCGTAAAAGGGACTGTTAGTGTTTCTAATTGACTGCTCAAGCATTTTTACAGTTGTTGTATGGAAAGAAATAATTGCCCACAAGATGGAAAAAAAATTAATTTAGCTAAAGGCTTTATTGCAGTGAGGACTGTAAGCAGAGCCTTACATAAAAGCACAAAAAAAAAAATTGCCAGGAACTGTATCAGCCGTAAAAGTCAGTCTGGCCGTAAGAGCTTGCAGGTACACTACAAACCACATGACATATCAGCTTTATATCTAGTAAATTTATTTCTTTAAATATCAGGCAAATGTTGTTTATTTTCCTTTAGTTTCCCTTCCTCCCTCTCCTTTTTTGTCCGCTACAGTCTAAAGTCAGGTTGTCTCAATATTTTTTTTTTGTCACTCCCAGGTAGCATCTGCTATTGCTCCCTTTGGGAACATACATTTGCAGCCACTTTTTCTTTGCAACCTTTTATGTTGCACGGTCTCTCTGCTTTAGCTTGATGGAAAGAAAGAAATTACTATTTGAGTTGCAGAAATATATTCTGGAAAACAGTAAATTTCATTAAATTTCCATTTACTTAAAAGAAAAACTGTACCAGCTCCAAACAATTATCCATCAATAATGTATTTTCAACTAATCAAAGACCACATTCTTCTAGCTTGTTTGATTCTTTGCAGATGTTGTATGTTGGTTTATACTGAGAATAATCATTATAGTAAAATGAAATAATAATCTCTATAGTGATAAATATGACACCACTTGATTTGCAAGTAGAGCAGGAAGGAGTTATTCATAGGTGGGGACCAACTTGTAATAGAGCTGCAATTCAAAGAAACGTGTCCCTTTTTTAAGTGTGCAGATAATTATATCAAAACAAAAGTAAATTGATTCTAAGTAGGAAATCTAAAATAAACTCTACCAAACAGAGCTTTTCACTTGGGTGGATCTTTGTCACCATACTACCTAGTCTCCTTTCATAATAACTTGTTTTAATAACTTGAGTTCCCTGCCAGAGCTGTGCCCACAGCACTGCAGATAGCAAGTAGCTATTTCACCATGGGATTGTAACCCTACCTTTCCATCCTACTGCTCAAGTTCAGAGACCCTTATTATATCTTCGTTTAAATTGATAGTATTTCTTGCTCATCCTAGTACTTTCTCAACTTTGCGTTCAAGTTTTTTTATACTTAAAACAATTGCCAGTTCCAGCTAGTGATTTAATCCTGCTCTGGACCTCAAGCTTATTTAAAAATGAATGTCTTTCAGAAAGTTCAGTCCAGCCTGACGGTACTTACAACCTTTGTGAAACTCACTGAAAAATATTTTGATGTGCTGCTCACAGAAGTACATACCACTATATTATAGCCAAAAAAATATTTAAAATGTGAATGGCAGTTTTGTGAATTTCCAATAGATGGATGCTAGATGGCATTTTGGCGGTTTGCGTATAGATTCAAAATTGATAATTGAAAGAGTACTGATTTTTGTTTATTGTTTACTTTGAAAATATTTTATTATACTAATGCATTATACAAATGCATTATACAAACATTATACATTCCAGAAATAGTGCTTTAACAATATTTGGAAGTAAATTCTGAAATTAAACTATAGTTAAGTTGGACTTGTGGGGAAAAGGAAGGTTTTACCACATCTTAACGCTGCAAATACTGTTATTGATACAGGAGTTCAAAATTTCAGTGAATACATTCATCAGTAGTTAATGTTGGGGAGTTTCTTTTACATGTTCTACTCATGCAGGTTATACTTTTTTTTTTTTTTTTTACAATCAAAAGCATTTACATTTTTGAGGCTTTCTAAATATGCTGATTTTTTATAATAACTTTTTTTTATGTTGAGTTCCTGAAACAACTGGAACACACCTAACAAATTCATTATAATCTGACACTTCAATGCCATGCTGGAATTATTCCATGCTGGAATTATTCCATGCTGGAATTATTCCAAACTTCATGCAACTTTGATACTGCAAATTCGTTAGCAACCCTTTGGTGAATGTTGTTTCAGGGCAAGCGGCTAGTCTCTCTGTTCTCAGTCGGAGGGTAGATGAATAGTGATGAGAGAAGGGAAACCTATTTCTGATGAAAACAGTTTGTCTAGCTCAGAACGAAAATGGCCCATGAAGAAACTTCTCAGATTTAGTTGAAGCTTTTGCCAGTCACACTGCAAGCTCCCTGGCAGTGGTTTGGTGAGCTCTGCTGGTGCACCACCCAGTAGCCGAAAAAGAGCTACCAGCCTTCTGGGAAGAGACACTCCTCTGCCTTTCATGCTTTACGAAAGCTGTTCGGTTGAGGTCAGTTTGCTTAAATCATGTAACTTCTACAAACTATTACTTCATAAGCATATAACTTCAAATAAAGTTTAGACTTTATCAAGTTACAGTATTTGTTTTCCTGTCTTCCAGGAAGACATGTTGAGTGCTGATGGACTTGCAAGTTCGGCACACTTGGGCTTATGGCTCCTGAAGGTTATTTGTACATATTGAAGGTTATTTGGATTTCATGTCTACATAGAAATGATTAGTTTCCTAGCATGCCATTAATAAAGGTATATACATTGGTATAGGTATTATCTAGCACTCAGGGACCCATGATTGTACAAAGTATGACAATTTGAGAGTCTGTAATATATCAAATAATTACCTAATAAAAATAGCTTTAAATAAGACGCTTATATAATAAAAATAACTTTTAATAGGCATATGTACTAGTTCTTAATAGGACTCATTTATAAATCCAAGATGATTTGCTTTACTAAACATGAATAATTAATTTGGAAATATATTTTTATTTTGTGACATTCTTAGCATCAATTAACATCAATTTGTTAGTTTCTTAGTTTGTTAGAATAATCTTAAAATTTCCCAAGTGGAAGTCATCTTTTTTCAGCCTGAACTTTAATTTTGAGCCAAAAGAGGGGGAAAAAACTCTGAAAGACTAATTGATATTGCAAAATTCATTTTCATACTGCAACTGGTCTAGTTAACCATAGTTCTGAAGGTGCATGATTACTGTTATTTCTGTCAGGTACAGTAATACTTCATTCTGTCTTTCATTAATTCTTTACTAAAAAATAGCAATATAGGCAAATTTAGTCATCAATCTATTTTTATATTGGTTTATTTTTTAAATAAATTCTGACTCAACAGCTAAGTGACCAGTAGAGTTATCAACTATTGCCAGAATTGTTGATTTGGTGAGATGGGGATACCATGCTGAAAGGTTTAATGAAATATCATTAAATTAAAAGTTTTTCATTTCTGAACTCAATTTTAGGTAGCTTAATTTTTAGAATGCCTAAGTAGTCTGAAAGCCATTTCCCACAAAATTGTTGTATGTTTTTAACAATAAGGCATCCTATTATAAAATATGAAGTGTTTAATAAAAATTTGAACAGAAGGATTCTGGAAGTTTTCCAATTATTTCTATCTTCTCATAAATTTTGGCTGTTTATGCATTAATACATTTTGTAGGAGGTTCTTTGAACCCTGTTCTGTCAATTCTTTAATTATAAATTCAAATATTTTATACCCAAATGAGCACAAAAGACATGTTTTAACAAACATTCTTTTTTTAAAAAGTACCTAGATGTTCCTTTACTAGTTTCCCAATCTGACAGAAAAGCTTTTTTATATGCACTTGGAATACACGACCACCAATTAGCTTGACACCAACTCAGCCTCTGTAATTCTTTTGTCTTCCACAGTGGGGTCTGTGGTTTGGATGCTTAAGGAGACTGTTTTCCCTCCTTTCCCCTTTCATATATAATTCCTCTTTTTATAGGTTCAATTATGCAGGTTTGTTTAAAGTACAGGAATATTCATTATTTACTGCGGCTTTGAAATTTAGGTATGCTTTTCAGTAGGTACTAGTGCTAAAAACATACAGTCAAGGAGGAAAGAAAGGGATGGAGGTGTTTTCTGAGCCAATAATGGGTCTAGAGGTGGGCAGAAAACATCCTTACTAAGTGCTTTGCACTAATATTAGTGGAAAACAAAGTGCAGTTTTCAGTGTTACATTCCTGGCACAAAAAAACTACTTAGTAAGTAAAACTTGTGCAATTATTTTGCTGATGCTTGCAGTTTAGAGAAGATTTTTCATGCTTATAAAAACAACCTTTACAGACGTTTAAATGGGAAGAAAAAACTACAATCAATACCTTCTCTTTATAACACTTTTTTTTTAATCCTGGCTTTTTTGTTAATAGTTCTCTGTACTGATATTTTATTCATGGTTTTTCTCTTGTATAATGCATGTTGAGTACTGCTTCTGGATCTTATGATTTCAATAGAATAAACCAGAGTACTGCTGGATAACTGAATGTATGATAGCGTTGTTCGTCTCCTCTCCGTTACCCTTTAAAGAGTAATAGCTTACTTTCTGTGTGGGCTTCTAATTAATGTGCTCTTCTGCATTTCTATTGTTTTAATTCTGTTCCTCTCATAAGGGAAGGTTTTCCTGGATTTCGTAATCAGTGACCATACATTGCTAATGGCACCAACTTCTAATTTTCTCTAGGAGATTTGTATGGTTTTATTCTGCTTAGGGTTTTTTCCAGTCCCTATTCTTGATTGATAACTACAGAGGAATTCAGTCTGGGGGGAAAAACTCATTGGACTTTGGGAATGCCATATAGACTCAGAGGCATAACATCATTCAGTGCACTCACTGAGTCAGGCGTTTTGAATATGAGCTATGTCTGCATATAATTGACATGAAATTATATCAATAACCACATCCTTTTAGTCAGAATTACAATGGCAAGTATGGAAGCTGAAGTTATGGCTAATCACCATTAAAAGTGAAATAATCTGAAACTGCTGAAAGTAGAAAGGGAAAGAAATAAAGAATTTTAAAATGGAATTGTATTTTTTAGGTCTTTCCAATATTTTAATAAAATGTACTTTGCGTAAATTGCTCAAAGCTGTAGCAAAATTAATCGTCCTTGCTGAGGTATGCTACTCTGTGTTGGTTTGGCTGCACTTTGAGGTCATGCTAGCTCATATTATCCATTTTACTTTATAAGCAAAGGCAATATGGAGAAAAACCAACCAACATACAAGACAACTTTGTCTTTGTCCTTCATGCTTTACCAAATGGTACCAAAGGGTTTGAAATCATGTACTGTTGCAGGCCATAGAGACCCACCTCATTCGCAAATCAAGCGGGGGGCTGACATACATCGCTGAGTGGAAGGGTGGACTGCTTGAACACAAGATGGGACACCTCACTTGTTTTGCTGGAGGGATGTTTGCTCTTGGAGTAGATGGAGCACCTAATGACAAGACGGGCCATCACATCGAGCTTGGTGCTGAAATTGCTAGGACTTGCCATGAATCCTATGATCGTACAAGTAAGTACTGTCGTGCAGAGTTTAGTTTCACAGTTTGACTTTGTGAAGGCAACCATTGGTATTTTTGCGTAACGCTGAATGAAAGTTGTATGATGGTGAGAACTCTTCATCCTCTCTGAGCAAATGCTGCTTTGCTCTAAGAGTAACTTTAAGAATGGCTGCTCTATTTTATAAATAATTTCTGTGCACCTAAATCATATGTACTCACTCTAGTAATTAACATGACAGCTTTTTTTTTACTTTTCCAATTTCTGTATAGCTGAATACAAATAAGAAAGGGAGCCTATTCATTTATGCATCAATATAGCTATTAATCATGTTTTATGCACAAAAAATTATTTTATTCTCGGTTCTGTTGGTACAATGCTGCAAACAATAGAATTGCACAAAGAAAGTGGATTTCTGTGCAAGAAATTTCTTTGGATTCTTTCATCTTCTTATAAAAATAACCCTGACAGTATTTCAGGTCCCAGAGTGTATTTTCCAGTTTGATATAGAAAAGTAAATATCCTCGTCTTTTAAGCAAAATTTCACATGTTGCTAGTTATATGAAGTCTTCCAGAATGCAAATGTTAGCATCACTGTTCAAACTGGAACTGCTCTTTAAGGCATTAATGAAGAACAGCTCTCTCCTACTCTGAATTATTTACCAAATATTAAAAACAGGAGGTGCGGCAGTATCTTTCAGAAATTGTATACTTTTTGGGTAACTTGCCTTTATGCCACATGAAAGGATAGTTGATTTGGTAGGTTACAAAATTTGAAACCTTTTTAAATGCCTTTATTTTAGCATGTCATTTTATGTTGGCTAGGCATGAAACTGGGACCAGAAGCCTTCAGATTTGATGGTGGTGTTGAGGCCATTGCTACAAGACAAAATGAAAAATACTACATCCTACGACCAGAAGTCATAGAGACCTACATGTACATGTGGCGGCTCACTCATGACCCAAAGTACAGGCAGTGGGGATGGGAAGCTGTAGAGGTAATATTCCTCTGGACTTTTTTCTTATTAAATCCTAATATCTTGTTAAGTGAGCTATTGAATGATATCTGGATATTGTTTAGCAGTTGGAGAGTAAATATTTATTTTAAATCAGTAATATCAACACAAATTTCCAGAGATTCATTTACTAAATAGATGAACTAAGATCATTTCGACAAAACGTCCTGTTTGTCAGTTTGCCCAACACCTCTTGTTTCTAGGAGAGTATGATTATAACTTTCTTGGATGGGCCTATGCTGCTAGTTGTAGAAGGTTGCTCTATACTAAGGGAAGAACATGTAGACTTGCATCGTGCAATTTCTCATCCCCGAGGGACCCTACTAGAGAGCTGTTTCTGGGTTATGACTCCATATACCTGGCTGCGACATGACATCCGCCAGTTACCTGGCTCCCGCAACAGCAGCCAAGATCTGTAATTCCATTCAATGTTCACTGTGTGAGATACTGAACGTATCTCATATGTTGTGCAAATGTTGTTGAGTGTTGTGAAAAAAGAGCGTTTCAAGTTTGGTAATTAGGTATTCTTGAAGTATGAAATTTATGATAAAATCTGCTTTCCATAGAAGAATAGCTGCTAGCGTTACTACTACTCTATAACTCCTCCTTGTTTGAATATTCACAGCAATTCCATATCTGCAGTCAACACTGTATTCAGCTAGGTAGACTGTAGTTATTTAGGACATTTTATTTGCCTACCTCAGGTGTCGGCTCTATCGGCCTGGAAACAATATGCTTCTGAGTTAATGATTCCAAAGCAATTTTTTTTTTTTTTTAAGACCTCTAATTTAGAGTGCTGTTCCCTTACTTTCTTCTTCGCTAACATCACCCATAGGCACACATTTTACTACTGGAATCTTCCTAGGCAGATTAAACTTGGAATATTTACAACGGCTGTTTACAGAAGTCATCCCACCAGGCTTCAGCAATGCCAAGTGTTCCTTCTCCAGGAGATGTTTTTCCTGACTCGCTGCTGCTCACACTGATAACATTGTTATAAACAATTGAAATGTTTTCTTTGCTATTATTCTTTACCCTTTTGGTTCAGTTTGTGTTGATTGCAACTTTGTACATTCATTTACCTTCTTAGCGCTCCCCATGTGTTCCTTGTTTAACATCCTTGTGGTTACTCTTGTCTGGCTCTAACTTAGTGGGGTAGAGCCCATGTGTGGGAGATGCAGCTGGTCCCATTCTGCACAGGCCCATCTTCCACTGTCCTAATGTGCAGCTGCGTGTTTCACAAAAACAAATCTTACAGCTTCACAGAAGTTATACAGTCAGTTGTAGGTTTCAAATCTTTTTTTCTTTTTTTTTTTTTCCTTTTTCCTTGGTGTTTATAGCCTGTACAGCTCCACCTTTTTGTTCCAGCACGTGTCATGATAGCTTACCACAACTATTTCATAAATTCTGCTTCCTCTTGCTCCAGAGAGCACCCAGTCACTCCACCCTTTTGTTCTTGGGGAAGTCCCTGACCACTGACTATAGTTGGTTTAATTACCAACATATGTTGCACGAAGAGGAAGCTGAGATTGAAACAAGAAAAAAAGGACAACAGTCAGACCATTTGTTGTTGCCCAAAAAAGTTGTTCTTCAGGTGTTTCATGTCCATTTTCAACTCATGACACTGGCAAAAAGAACTCATTAGGTTTGTTTCCCAGTGCCCTTACAGTAGAAAAGGAGGCTGCTCTATAGGTCATGACTTCTAAACTCTCCAACAAGTCTATTAATTCTTTCTCTAACTTTTGTAGACTAAAAACACGCTCTAGCCTTTCCATTTTTTCCTTTGGAAACTTGCTTTGCTGCTTTAATTTGAGTCCAAGATCATCTGTATGTACTTCAGCAGTTGCAGAGTTGCAGTTATGACCGACAGCAATATCCACTGTTACTGAGTCAGAAAGGTTTTATCAGCTTAGCTCTTGAAAGTCTCCCTTTCTGCATTATAAATGCAGCACATATTTTGAATTCACAGCACTTCTTTTGTTTTTTTCCTTTATAATACTTTGAGACTGTCAGCCAGTTTTCACTCTGTTTGATATTTTCCATTACTCTAGCATAACTGATCTCAGCCACCCTCATTTTCTGAGAACTACTAATTTAAAATGTGTTTGATTGTTTCTTCCCACCCACTACTATCCCGCTGTCAATGTGAACATCACTGTACTCTGAAACTGGAGGTATGGGCACAAAAGGCCATTACTGCCAGTGGAAGGAGGGTGACACTCTTTACTGAAAGAGTGGTCAGGCCTTGGAACAGGCTGCCCAGGGAAGTGGTTGAGTCACCATCCCTGGAAGTATTTAAAAGACGTGTAGATGAGGCGCTTAGGGACATGGTTTAGTGGGCATGGTGGTGCTGGATTGACGGTTGGACTCGATGATCTTAGAGGTCTTTTCCAACCTTAATGATTCTATGACAAGCAAGAGCCTTTTTATCGTACTAATGCCGCACATGAATGTCCTGTTCCTTTAGTTAAGTGGAAAGTAGCTTTGAGGGGTAAGATACTTCACATTTGCATCAAGTAGATACCACCAGATGGCTAACATGGAGCAAGTTAACCTCTTAGTTTCCATCATGGCAGTGTGTTCAGGTGCCTGTATGGTATCTCCCTACAATGAACTCATAAAGAAGGCTCTGACTACATGTTAGAGCACGTAAACGCAAATGCAATTTGCTTTTATTTTACCTCACCCTGTTTAGAATGCAGATGTTTCCTTGAATAATAGCCTTATCCTTCAAGTTCAAGTTCTCCTTCTGCTGTGCCTTGGAAAACATAATCTTGTGTTTGATGTTGAAAATCCAGACACATATTCAGTATTTGGAATTCATTGCAGGTTGAAGTAGATGAGAGGGAAGGAGTACCAGCCAGGGGAAATTACTTGTTTAAACTTAAGTATATTTGTCACTTAGTAAAAGTGTCCAGGAAAATTAAAGAACCTAAAGACACATAAGAAAAGACAAATAGGCCTGTTATATTTTAAAGGATCTCTCCTGGAGAAAAACTCCTTTTAAATATACAATAGGCAGCTTACTCCCCAGTGAAAACTATGGAGAGCCTGACATGCAAGCTAAATATATGCAGATAGCTACAGGGACTCCAGCAGAAACAAGGACGTTTAGGATATCTACTCACAGCAAAACACAGATCTTGAACAGCCTTTAGAGCAGGTGGAGGTGATGGATACCTCAGTAATTATTAGTGACTTTTAATCCCATCTCTCATCAGAAAATGCTTATTCTGCCTGTTTGCTTTAGACTTGTCTTCTGCCTTCTTCTCATAGCTTTTTGCCATATGTGGTTTGAAATGCAGCATCTTTCCCACTGTAATCTCTTCAGTGATATTTGTAATAACTTGAGAAATGGAGGAACTAGTTGTCTTCCATCTCTCTGTTGGGGGTTTGATAAAGCTCCAGGTATTTCTGCCTGAAAGTTTTTGCTCCGATATCTGTCTCCACAGCAAGCATCATGTTTCAGAGTACTGTGGTCCTTAGTAAATATAGTAATCCATCATGCTTACTGTCATTTTCATTGTGAGAAGTTATTTAGGGCTAAAGAGTATTTTCTGGATTTGTTTTTGAATAATGAGTTGGTTTAAATAAAATCATCTTAGATTCTCTTCACTCCTTTATTATACTGTATGATACCAGAGAGTTATTATAAAACAGAATAAGAAAAATGAAGAAGCAAAGAATACTTTTGACCTTGTTAAATAAGCCAATTATAAAGAAAAAAGATGAATTAATATTTTTAAGCAAAGCAGTGATAAGAGAGCTAATATTCAAATAAAGTATTGGATAGCAGTCTATTTAAAGAAGTTATGGCTCATATATAGCCATATAGGTACCATGTTTCTAATGCAAACACCTGTCTAAAATAAAGAAAAGTGGCAAAGTTTATTAAATAGTATAATTGTATACCTTCTACACTTCCAGCACCAGGTACATGGTTTTTGCCCTTCTGTATACACCCTTCATCTGATCTTTTTTCTCCTTCAAAATGAGCTGATCATGTAGAACATTCCTGTGGGCAGAAAATAAATTGTATTTTTAGGTGTAAAATAGGAATCAATATCTGTTTTACACCTTTTAACTGAATACACAGTTTGGAAATTAGTTAGAGAAAAACACATTCTTATTCTTACATCTAAAACATGTTGCGTTAAGCCCAGCCACATACTAGCTTTCCATCTACTCCTGTGTAACAGACAAAGCTTTTTCAGAAAGGTATCAAAGAAAAACAGTATCTACTGCAGAAAAGAAATTCAGTCACAGCCCAATATCAGAGGTTTCCCATTGAAAAATGAAATAATTGCAAAGAGAAACCAAACAACTTACAGAGAAAATGGAGAGTTGCCTTTCCTTTTTCGAAGTTACTTACAGGAGGTAAGGAAAAGACTGGTCTTTATCACGGCATTCACTCCTATCACAGTAATTTTTAAGCACTAGAATATGACCAAGAAAGGTATGTGTGACACGACCTCTGAAGGCTGATAGACAAGCCTGTGAGAGAGAGACTACTGAACTATTGTTATTCCTATTAAAAAGAGGAAAAAGGAAGTAAGTGAAAATCCATATATCTTTACATCCATATATCCATATAGCTTTCCTTCTGAAAACTGGTTTGTGTTCACTTCTTTTATTAATTTATCATTTTGCTTCTCTTCCTAAATGTAAAATTGGATACGTGTGCCCATGTCTTTTTAAAAAGCATTTTCTGTCTAGAGCTTCGTCTAGTTTTCATCTCTTTATCCAAAAAAATGTGACCTTTTTTGGGCTAGTTTTATTGTCAAACAAAGGAAAACTGACAGATGATTTATTTTGTTAATACCACTGTCTTTCCCCCCCGCCCCCCTTCAGGCACTGGAAAAACATTGCAGAGTAGATGGTGGCTACTCTGGCATTAGAGATGTTTATAACAATCATGAAAGCCATGACGATGTGCAGCAAAGTTTCTTCCTTTCAGAGACGCTCAAGTAAGTTAAGCAAGTTGACTTTCATTAATATGAAGTAGTTCTATGTATCATCTTTACAGATGTATTTATTAGTAGTACCCTTGACATTCACGTAACAAAATCTGACTGAAATAGTAGAGCTTTTCTTAGGTGACGGGAAGCCAAATTGCCTTTTTTTTCCTTCTATATCAATAAACTAAATTCTATGACTTCTGGAAATTATCTTTACTTCTGATAAAGGTACTTGATAGTCTTTGTTGAGAAATTATGTCTCCTAGCTTTGATAGGATCTAATTATATATGCCAACGCTAGTGAAACAAAAAGAAGTCAACTTGCATGGTAAGCTCGCACTGTCTATTAAGAGAAAAAACAAAAGCTTTCATTATCAATTACTGTCTCCTAAGTTTTTAATGAAATAAAGGAAGTTTTGTCTTGGTTTCTTCACTTTTTTTTGTTTGGTTGGTTTTTTTGCTGTGCAAGAAAAGGTTGCAAAGACCAGGAAGAAGCAATTGTGCAATTTCAACAGAAAGTGTAATACTCAAGTAAATGAAATAACATAAATACATTTATATACATATTGGCATTTTTTGAGATAATGCACTGCCTCTACTATACCTTTTAAATTGGCCTATCAGAATTAGATCAAGAAAAGCCTTCAGGGAAGGATGGTGATTGAGAAAAAATAAAATTTCATTTGCTAAGCAGACTTCAATAATCATGCTACAGTAGCTACCACCTTGTATTATGACAATAAATAAAATGTCGGATTTGTTTACTGGTTACTGCTGGGTTTAATAGACCCTGTCTTAGTAAATGGCTGCCCAAGCTACTGGTCTAGCGCTAGTTTTCTTCTTTAAAAATCCTAAGCCAGAAGTTGTTCTCAGAAGTAAGACAGGATTGGACTACAATATCTTCCATTCCTACACCTTGATATATGTGGACATTCAGGAGGAAAAAAATTACTACGGTTGTATATTATCAAAACAATATGTAATAAAATTACCGAGGATGAAATGGAAGTGAAGTGAACTGATATTTAACCTTGATAGCCTAAACTACTTTGTTCTCTATCAGGATAGAGGCATTCTTTTGTTGGTCTCCAGTTGCTGTTGTCCTTGACTCCAATCTGAGTTGAGAGTAGTCCCAAAGTTTTGTGCTAATCATTGCAATGCTAGGACTTACTGGTGTTTTGTGTTTGGTCAGCTGTTTCCATAGATACGTTTATCTAGGGAAATCAGGTATTTATGTCTTCCTGAAAACTATTGTAGTTTCACTTCCCTGATGTGGTCACGTTTCCTGCTTTTTTTCTTGCCAGGTACTTGTATTTGCTGTTTTCTGAAGATGATCTTCTTCCATTTGAACACTGGGTCTTCAACACAGAGGCTCATCCTCTCCCTGTTCTTCACAAAGACGATGGGAATAAAGAAGAAAACCAGAAATAGATGAAGATTGTTATACTTTGTTTCATTCCTTATGTTTCTTTCCAGGACTTGGGCACATGATTTGGTTTTAAATTCCTGATTTAAATTTTTAAATCAAGTGTTTTGCAGTCTGTTTTCTTTAACAGTAAGTATTTATGAATGGACCCCAACTGATTATGATAAAACTTCATTCTTCTTATCCAGCTGAACCACTTCTTAGAAGAGAAATAGGACATCTCTCCAGATTTTGTTAGGCTGCAGTGTCATCTTGGCCAAAAAGAGCAGGGAGTCTGCATGTTACTTGTTTCCTGTTACGCTTTTAATTTGACTGCAAAATTCTTTTCTCCTCTGTGAGGAGATGTCTGCTTTAAGCTGTAATATTTTGCCATGTTGCAAAAAGCCATATTGAATTAAGTATAAAGAGCTTTTTTTCTTTTTTTTGGTTCTATGTTAATTTGTTTTGTGTGTCATCCAAGACAAATATTGTGACTGTGACATCCTCTTCTTATGCGGGTCTATCTTGGTAAAGTATCTGATGTATTTCATTGTCAATGAAGTCTACATAGGAATATTTTCATCTCATGCAGACACGACTCTGAAACTGCAGTATACATTGAAGTTAGACTAAACTAGTTTCTATGAATTTAGCACATTAGTTAGCGGACCTTAGTTTTTCAGGTTTTGATTAGAATATTGTAATAGAATAAATTGTTTCCTCCCTTTTCTAAGTGGTGTTATTCTCATGTCTTTAGTCAGGCTGCTGTGGAGTAAAATAAGATAGTCATTTCTGATTAAGAAAGGGAGTCTTACCTTCTTTATATATTTAGTCCAGTAGCTTTCATTTGGTTGGATGGTAAAAAGACAAAAAAATACTCGATGACATTTCCGTGGAAGCTGAGAATTATACCAGAGACAATTTGTTTGGTTTTCTGGGACTTTCTCAAACATTCAGATAGGTTCTGACTTGACACCAGACTTTGATGGTTTATTGTCACAAAGCAATTTAATGTACCTACATGAATAAAACTAGATGTTCAGATGCCTTGAAGAAAACTTGTCTCCTTAAAAGAAGATAATCATTCAGAGAGGAAATTATCCAGCGTAGAACTAAAACTTTCTGAAAGCACCAAGTCTGTCTTTCCAAGTGACAAAAACATAGTGTGCTTAAAAATATTCCCTAGATTAGAGGCCTGGCTTACTAAGAAGGGTAACAGCTTTGCCAAAAATGTTTTACTTTGTGGCATCACCAAAGGGAAAGAAAAAATGAGGCACAACTAAGTCCTGTTTCTACTTAAGTGTAGTTTGGAGTGGTTTACATGATTATTAAGTCTGCCTACGTTTTCATTTAGTGACAGGATGACTTTCATCCATTTTGAGTAGGGCATGACACCTGGCTTCCCATTCTGAGAAAGCACGTTATTCACTGATTGGACTGCAGCAAAACAAATACGGTTCTGAACAGTAATCTTCTTTAAAGGTATTGAGTAAGATAGCTCACATCTCCAGCATAGCTAATCACAGCTGAGGAAGCACATTTGTTTGTTTAGGCATTACAGAGTACATTTTTTCTATACTGATAGAGGTCTACGATGTAGGTTTTCTTCAGTAGAAGCCAAGAGCAAAGATAACGGATTGCTTTTTTATATATAGCAGCTGGAGGCTGACCCATAAACTTGACCCTCTGGAGTCTCTAAAGACAGCACTGCCTCTGCTTCCCCTGCAGACAGAGAAGATGGCATGTGCCACATGAGCTGCCAAAGACATTTATGTAGGAGGTAAGACAAGAGGATCTTCAGTGATGCTGATCCTTCCATCACAGGCCTGGCCAAGTTGTGCATTCCTACATGGAATTTAATAGGGGTACCCTGCTGAGCCTGGGCAACCCAGGGCTGGGAGAATGGATACAAATGTATGTGCCTCAGATAAAGCCTGCTTACATGGAACCAGCTCATTGGCTCAAAACTTTTTGCTTTACTGCTTTTTTTTTTAATTATTATTATTTTCTTTTTTAAAAAGTCACAGTAACAGTTTTTTGAAACTGAACGAGCAAGGATGAAGTCTTGGCTCTCCTCTGTTGAAAAGCAGAACTCCTGCTGATTTTGTTACTCCAGTATTTGTATCTTTGGAGGACTATAATATTTCACTGTATTTCTTCAGAAACAGTATTTATAAGGGAGCTTTTTTTTTCTCCCCCCCAAGTACCACAGAGAAATTATAGCTGTGGAATTAAAACAAAAAAAATACTCTCTTCCCTCTTTAACCAAAAAGTAGTAGTATTGGGTCATCTACTGCTGCCTACCACATGGTTGTGCATGTGCTGCTATAGGCCTCATCAGTTAAAGAGCTACAGTAACTCAGACAAAAACAGCCTTTGAGAAATGTGTTTTATAAGCCTCTTTCTACATGGTTTTCTTAACCACAGTATGCTTCCCCCAGATGTGTCTAGTGAGCTTGCATTTACTTAACAAGCTGAAGAGAAACAGTGGAGAACCAGATAGCTCTTCTCCATGTTTCAAAAAGCAGGCTACTAACACAAAATTATTGTATGCATTGGGTCCTATGTACTTAAATATAAGTGTCATAACTGTTTCCTTGTAATACAGACATTTAGTATGAATTTTTTTTAGTTTGGGAGTAAGGATGATTTGAAAGAGCACAAATTTGATGTGACTGGTATTGGTATTCAGGTTGTATGTACAAACTGCACTATACTGTACTTTTTGTAAACTAATGTAAGTAGACGAGAAGATTGTACAACATGTAGATCTGCCAAATGTAAGAAAAAAACCTTTTCATAAACTGAGAATATATTGATTTTTCTCCCTTTTTTTTTTTTTAATAACCCCAAAACACCAAAGTTAGAGCCATCATTTTAAAACAGTCAGTACTTACCACTGCTTGTTAGATTGCTGAGATAACATGTGTTTTATTTCCTGTTCACCGAACTAGCTGCATGGAAGTGGCTAGTGATGGTCACTTTGTGTTCCTAGTCATTCATAAGAGCAAAAGAAATTGCTGGGGGGGG
>NW_009218920.1:52399-84384 GCF_000690835.1 Fulmarus glacialis
GGGGAATTATCTTTGCGTAAAGACACTGCCTATACTTTTTCCATTTCTTTGTAGCATAATAATGCATTTAAATCTGCATATGTTAAGTCCTAAGAGGTAGATCACTTTAAATGGCACCCACATTGTTTCATGGAAAAAAAATGTTTTGATTGTTTGTGAGATAAGTATTGCATATGTGTTGGTTGTACATTGATTTTTGCAATGCCCAATGGCTCACTGTTTCTATGGTGACTTCACCATAAATATTATCCATTTCTACCATGCTTTTAAATTGGTTTTGATTTGTACATAGTCCATTTAGTCTTTTCATCTTTATATAAACTGAAATTATGGAATACATAATAGATCAAGATGCTTAATTTTTAAGAACTTATATTTGTAAAAATTTCTCTATTGTGAATAAAGTCTTTTAATATATCTGTTCAACTTGTTACAATTTTTCCTGAGTGTGTTGCAGAAGTACCTACAGGAATCTGCTGCATAGTCTGGTTTGGCTGCTATACTTGTGAAGTTTTGTCAGCAGATTGGTTTGATACAGATTAGTACTCTGTGTACTTGTTAAGATACTGTTGTTAATTAATACTAGTGTATAGAATTGCTATCACAGAAATAAATGCCTAGAAATTTTTGTCAATACAATTCATCCTACCAAATGCGTTTTGGTAGAAAGTGAGCTTACTAAAGAAAAGCGGGAAGCTGGGAAGGCAGAGGTGGCAGGCAGTAAGCACAGTGAAGGTCAGTCTCTCCAATTCATGCTCTGCACAATACAAGCAGGCTTCCGCTAAATGCCATTTAGGAGCAAACACCGGAGCAGAGATGACAAGGCTGTCACAGTGCCCAGCGTTACATGATCATGTAATGAAACTCTATCGTTAGTTGTCATAGGAACTGTAACTACATTTTGTGTCGGAAGGATGTGGCAGTAAGGTCTCCCATCTAAATACTGACATAACAGCTACACCTCATAGATAACCTTGTTTCCTCTGTTTAGTAGAAAGCCTCATCCAAAGATGATAGTGAAGTAAACTGCTGTGATTTTACAGAACAGTCTCAGTAGTATCAATTTCTGTCAAAGGACTTACTCATTAGACTTGCTTAAAGTCAGTCATTTTTGAGGGTAGCTCTTGGATCTGGTGTCTCATTTTTCCAGCACAGTTGTGGGTGTGCAGCTACACAGTGCAATCCTTGGAGTAGTCAGCAGGCAGTCCCTGCCTGTAGCTGGCTCCAGGACCACACAACTGCTACTCAAAAAGTTAAACATGAACTAATGCAAACGTTAGTGCAGCATGTTATTCACAAGAGATGTAAATATAAGCCTGGGTTAGAATTTCAACCAATTTGGTCTCTTAATTGGGTGCTCAGTATGGTTTGTGTTCTGCAGGGGAAAAAGGAACTAGGACAGAGTTGGCAAATAGTCAAGACTAACAGGATTTGCCCCACCATCTGCATTGCCCTACGGCCTTGCTCTGTCATCACAAGAGTAACTCGGCACTCATATGACAGCATCCGCTATGGAAACAGCCCTTCATCTGGTCCACCTTAATCTTGGGATTAGTCTCAAATGCAGGAGGAAAGATTATGCATCAAAAACCCAGGAAATGGTCACCGAGACTCAGCGTTCCTGTCTGAATACTGCAAGAAGAGATAAAACCCAGGGTTTTGCTCTCCTGGCTTTATGCACTTGTACATGCACAAAAAGTGGTGGATGGAGCAAGTCACACAGCTGCAGAAACCAGTTAGAGCCCAGCAGGCTGTTAGTATTCAACAGTACCTCAAAAGCTAGCAGTTTGACCCTCATTTCTCAGGTATCTGCTCCTCTATCTGCACCAGCTCTCCCTGTAATTAAAATCACCATAATCAACACTCCCTTTAGAAGTCCCTCTCTAAAACTTTCACATTCTCCAAACTTTTTGTGCACACTTTGTGGCTGATTTGTGGAATGTAGTTTGCCTTTCACCATTCCCATTTTACAGGACATTAAAGACCCCTTTCATTATTAATATTTTATCCCTTCACTTCAATTGTGTGCTGCTTTCACACCATCAGAGTAGCACAGAGCTACTATTAGTCTTGAGCACCTCAAGTTAGAAAAAGAATAATAAAATTGTGACTTTGCTATGCTGTCACATTCTGGCCATTGATTCATGTGCCAAGGAGCAGCACCCTATGACAAGGGGACTTGCTGGTACTCCAGAAACTCAGAGAGGTGTTACGGTTTGCAACGCACATGACAAAAGAGCCCAAAGTTACTTATTTCAGCCATGGGGTATAGTTAAAGGATTCTAATGCCACAAATAGTGATCCTACAGTAATGGTAGGTTATGTGACTTTAAAAAGTTCATCAGCACATATCCAAAGGAGCACACAGGCAATGGCATACTGAGGCACCATGTAATACCCTGTCCCAGCTATTCCCAAACCCATGGGAGTCAGCCCATCAAAGGCCCATCTCCACACTCCCAGAGGAGCACAGGGCGCACAGGCAGGTGGGAACCCAAGTGAGGGACTCGGAGGAAAGGACATCCTGTCCAGGCCCCCTCCCAGGGCTATCCCAGGTGTCCACCCATCAGGATGAGTCCAGAGCACCTTTTGGCAGGGGTGGGGGGAGGGGGGCATTGCTAAGGAGTATGCAGGGGAGGAGGACTCTGGCATTGCACAAGACTTAGGGGATGTTTAGAGGAGGCATCAAAGGTGGGCAAAGCAAGGGATATAGGTGATTTCCCAAAGATGGGAAAATAGAGGAATAAGGGCTTGGATAAGTGCTGAGTATGTCTGTGCAGGTCTGTGTTGCTGGACATATACATACATATGTTCTGTATAGGCCTGTGCACATCTGTATGTGCATGTGCCTACTAGGAATACATGCTCAGCCCCGCTACTGGCTGGACCCGGGGCACGGAGCTGTGGCAGCCTCACCACTGCCAAGCTGCCGGATTCAGCTGCCCCAACACGACATGGCCCAGCAGCTAAGGGGCTTTGGGAGTGCCTGCGCGGCAGGCAGCCGGGTCGCTGGTTGACCTCAGCTGGTTTGAACTGCGTTTACTAAACTACATGGTCAGAGTTCTTCAGCTTTCTTGCACTGCTGTAAGATCTCACAGTTGTGATCTTACTTGCTCTTACCCAGCAGGTCAGATGTTATAATCCATCTTTTCGCTCTAGCTGGAGCCTACTACTAACTTGACCTGCTAAATACTTGCTGTTTAATAACCAGCACTTTCCCTCCCAAAAAACTTTTTGTCTTGTTCCTTGAGGTACCTCAGTCGGTATGAAACATTTCTGTGCTTTAGTCCTACTTTTCTCAATCCAGCACTTTACATTTGCTGCTGGGGGCACCTCTGCTTCCCTCAGCTCCGAGCACCTCAGGTCCCCCCAGCCCCGCTCAAAGGTGGAGACCGTTCTCATGAGGTGCGTTCTCAGAGCTCGCTCCTCTGCTGCTGCTTCAATCTTACAAGTCACCGCTGCTTTCTCCTAGCATGTTAAATCCCTTAACTTCAAAAAACTCAGAATAAGAGGAGGCTCATAACCTTGCTGCTTTCACATTTGTTATGTCCAGTTGTATATTCAACCCCATGGGAAAAATTGTTGCTCTGTACTGTGAAGAGCTATATCCATAAGCTTCATACCAGCCCCTCAATTTGCAATTTAAAATATTACAATGGTCTGTTTCGAAAGTACAGGGCAAAGAATTGTATAGCAAGAGGGACAAAGTAAGGTATGAGCAAAACTATACCAAATGCTGTATTTACAAGGGGTTTTTTTATAATTTGATTATCTTTTAGCTGTTCAGCCACTGTTGCTTTCTATTCCACTCGCTTCTGGGTTTGATGTAATTCCTAGCTCCTCTTGTATGGGCTTCAAATGCTTTTCCTAAGAAATCTGCATTCAGCTTTCCAGGGGTAACAAGTAGCCATGAGCACTCCATGTTTAAAAAACAAACAAACAAACAAAAAAACCAAACAAAAAAACACTGCAAGACTTTATGTTACTTTGAATATTGAGCTACATTTCTATTGTACACAAGTAAGCAGAAAGAGAACTTATTCTAAAAACATATTTTTCATGTGTAGTTCCAATCATTACAGTTTATACAACACCTTCTAATCTACAGCTGCACAAGAGTTTCGGGATGTGTCTCAGCCATCCTCCAAGACACCACCCAGAGCTAACAAGGGCAGCAGCAGTGAATTAATACCATGACACTCCATAGCCATTCTGGGCAGGAGCTGACAAACACCAGATTGCAGAAGAAAGCCAGGGAAAGCAAAACATAACGGCTCAAAATACCACCAAAAGAGTCTAACATCCAGACAGGTTTACTACACTGTTCCCTGGAAGGGCAGAAAGAGAAGAGACTCAAACCACAGCTCAAGCATCACAGAGCTCCTTCTTCTTGGTTCAGGAACCAGACAACTGGTCCCTGATATTTCCCCTGTGCAAGGAGGAGTTTGTCACCGATCTCCTTCGCTGCCTGTCCGTGCGTAACCGGTGTCCCGCAGTGTGGGTGCCCCCGCAGTCCTGCCGCCCACCCACGTCCCGCTACAGCGCGGCACGACGGTGGCTGGGTGCTGCAGACCAACGCCTTTGGGCATGCCACAACGGAGCCACTGATCAGCGGCGATGCCCCAAAAGCCGCTGCTCCCAGCTCCTTGCCTGTAATCCAGCTGAATGCTGGCTCTAATGACTCAGATTTTTAATCCAGAATCACACAACAAAGAGGTTTTGACCACTTCCAAGCCTTCCCCAATTAATTTAAGGCATCTTCTAGTCAATGAATGGCTTTTACTCTGTCCAGAGTGAACTGAAACCTACTGAGACAGGTAGCACAAGTCATAAGGAAAAACCCTCCATTCCCTGCAGCTACATGAAAAACTGAGCTAATTACGGGAGTATATTTGCTAATTGCGAAAAACCATAGTTCTTTGCGAATGCACCGATTTCAATGCACCTTTCGGTTACAGAAGTTTTTTCTAACCACCACTGTCATCTGCTGACCAGAAATGCCGTCCAGCCAGCCAGAGGCTCAGGTACTCACTCGGGCAGCAAAAGATGCAGGTCAAGTGTCTGGTCCAAGTTGCAGAGAGCCCCAGTCCCCATCCTGTGGGGCCACTGAGCTCTCCTCCCCCCGACAGACACCTCCTCAGTCCCACCGAGGTTCCCACTGATGTATCAGAACGGGACCCGGCAACGGGAGCAAGGCCTTTGGAAGCGCTCAGCTGCAACAAAGCCAGGTATCGCTCACAGCATCTCAGCCAAGAAATGCTACGGAGCTGAGCGCTGCCAGCACCATATGGGAAGCAAGGCTGCCGTAACAGCTTGACTCCTCCTGGAGTCCAGTCATTTCTCTGGAAACTCAGCCCAAGAAAGATTGCTGCTTTATTTTATTTCAATATTTTAACATTAAGCTGCAAACTGCCAAGAAGTAACTTCAAACATGCTTTTTCCACTGCTAGTAACGGTGTAAAACCAACCCTCACCATTGTGAACCCTGTGTTTGGGAACGACCACACAGACTGGAAGTGAGCAGGAACACATCAAAACTTGCCTAAGAGCAAACAAGACCTGCCTCACTAGCAGTAACTGCACCAAGGACTCACGGTAAAATACCAAGTGAGCGTTAATCAACCACCACCCATGGAAGCTGGGAACAGAGTGCTCCCCTCTCCGCAGTGCCAAACTCCCTTCCTCATGTCTCAGAGCACAGAAAAGCACAAGAGCGAAATTCCTGAAAGCACGAGCGGCAATTTCTCATGGCACAGCCCAGCCGCTGCTCGGACGGCCCAGGAAACTAATTTTGGTGACTTAGCTCCAGTGCAACCCATGCCAGCAAGAGAATGAAAAGCAGAGGAGGAGGAGACTTAGGAGGCTGAGAGAGCAGAAACTTAAAAGAAAGACGCTAGAAAAACCTGAGAGTCTCTAAAGAAAAAGAAACTTGTTGCTTCCTCCTTTTCTCATGAAGTATCTTTCTGCTGGAAGTGTCACTGCAAGAATACAGATAGATAGAAAATTAATTAAAACACACCTTCACAGCCCGATGGGATGCAGACAGAAAAAAGGAGTTTATCGTCTTATTGATCACCTCTCTCCTGACACCCACAGATGCAAACAAGGGGGAGAAGATAAGCCAGGACCTACATAATGAGCAATTACCTGGGAGGCCTCCCCGGGGTCTCCCGGCAAGACGGGAGCAGAGCAATGCACGAGTGCCCCTCGCAACCTCTGCGAGGGCCCTCGGCTGCTACCCTAACCATTTCCACCCTGAGAGCTCTAGAGAAAATAGGTTTACAAGTGAAGCCAGTTGGTGTTGCACCAACGTCTAAGGCCCTGAAAAACTACATCAAAGTACAGGAAATTGAGGCTGTAGAGAAAAATAATCCTGTTTTTAAATTTGCCATTTCTGTCTCAATGCTTATCTTTGACTGAATAACCAATGAAGTATTTTTTGATTTTTTTTTCTTACATGCAAAATTGAATACATTTGTACAGCAAAATGCTATTGTCCACATCTTACTTTAATCCAAAACCTGAACATTTCTCAATAAAAAAGAAAAAGTGAGAGTACATATAGACTCTATTAGTGTTTTATACCAAGATATATCTACAAATATAAGCAATCCTTATAACTATCCACTTCTGCAGTAGCATTTGATAGACTGTAACATAGAACTCAGTATTTAATTCTCATTTCTTTCTGTTCCAAGGCAAAAAAGAGGAGGAAACAGCCTCACACTGAAGTGTATGAACATTTTCTGGTAAAGAATTAATTGGCTGCTTACAGTCACAGCTTGTTTGGGGCACTAAATCTTCTATCTTTATACCCACGCTATCACCCAGGTGGGCTAACTGGGGAAAACTTCTTGCATCAATGAGCATTTTTCTTTTTAAAAATAACTTACACAGCAAGAAAACCCGCTCCATTTAAGTCGACGGCAAAACTCCCGTTTATTTTAGTGAAGTCAAATTTTCACCCAGAGAAAATTTCATAGAATTTTACATGGAGATTTATGAAGCAGATACAGCCTGAGGAACACTCAAGGAAAAGAAAGTATAGGTGCTTTGTCTCTTCTTTTCTTTCTTTTTTTTTTTTTAATATCCTATGGATGATCTATTTTTCAAATGTGGTTATTTCAGACAATAAACACTATGTCTGGATTTATTCTCTCCGAGCAAACTATCCATCTTCTTATCATCCGGAGCTATGCTGTACCTAGTGAAGACAAACCAGTGACTTCGATTCAGCTGATGTTTGGCTCCTTTAATTAAAGCGTGCATGTCTTAACATGACTAGCTTCAACAAAATTTGAAGCTTTCTTGATCACTCTCAAATGTTTTAATATATCACATCTCTGGCTCTCTTTCTCTCCCTCTCCCAACACTGGCTGCCAACATACATAAAGCCAAATCTCCACCTTTCATAATTTGCGTACAAAATCCTGCAGCCTCTTTCCATTTCTCAGCAAAAATTTAATAGCCAGACACAGTAGTGAGTTCCCATTTTGTGGGACTCCATTAATTTTATAAGATATGCTGCAGAACACTTACAAGCATGCCATAAATATTATATATTAAAATAAAAGTACATTTGTCAAATAAGAGACCATTTTGCAATGCATTATTAATAACAACCATTTATACTCTGTAATGCCATAAAGGTAGAGCAAGTTATACAGACACATTCTCTTCCTGAAAATTTTTACAATAGAAGATAAGATAATGTAAGTCACTGGGCAATTATTCAAACGAGAAAAGGGCATAGGGAGATCAGCGGTGAAAAGAATAAGGCAAAATGAGTTGCTGGAAGCATTGTGTTGAGAGGAAGGTGGTGAAGAGACAACAACATAACTTTTGCAAGCTGAAGCCACTAAACTGGGCACATTGAACTGCAATAACAGCGAGATACTGCAGAATGGAGGAGAAGGAGTCACACACACACAGACAGACAGACACGGCAATTCAAAAAAATCATCTTCAGACAGGCTAAGAATTGAATTGTGGTGAATATGGCACTGCTGTCTCAGAGATGCCTCCTCCTTTTCAGGGCTGAGGTGTGCAGAGCGGACACACCAAGCATCTGCAGGGGCACCGACTTTGGAAACCTAACATAAGAGTCAATCATTGAAAACATGACCTGCTAACTACAACCAGAAAAAAAAAACCTGATATGATCCTGCATTGCAGACTGGCCTCCTGTCCTCTCGCCACTCCAAAATTCCCCTCCCTCCTCCCAGTGTGTCCAGGGACTCCGTGCTTCTCCACGGCACAAGCGGGTGCTGGTAGCACAAAAGGACCCAGCTGCCAGGAAAAGTTGAAAATATTCGTGCATGGCTTTCCTTCCCTGTGTTATCAAAATGCAGTACGTGTTACATCCACTTTTTGTCTTACTCTGTGTTAAAACAACAAAAAACCAAACAAAACCTATGAGTTGATCATTTTTTCCCCTGTTGTAGAGATGGCAGTCACAGGTTGTTGGTTGCTTATCAACACAAACGTCACCTAGCAGTTTTTATTTATCACCCCGGCTCTCTGCTTAACCCTATACACTTCACAGCCCGCTTGAACCCCTCACTGGATTTGCCCTTTCACCAGGAGGTAGGTACCTATAGACTTTCTTCAAGTAAATCTCCTAGAGAGATGCACACAGACCTGTTAAAGGTTAGGAGAGATGGAGATTTCCCTGAGCTCGTACGGCTCTTTCCTGCCTGCCCAGACCTCGAGCATTTGTACAGCTTCCTAAATTTGAATAGGCTTTTTAAATCCCGGTGGTAAATCACAGCCCAGGCTGC
Organism: Fulmarus glacialis; assembly: GCF_000690835.1. NCBI lineage: Eukaryota > Metazoa > Chordata > Aves > Procellariiformes > Procellariidae > Fulmarus > Fulmarus glacialis. The sequence goes on from NW_009218920.1 coordinate 61,180, forward strand.
AAAGCGTGAGGATTAGTACTTAGGCTAGAGCGATCACTGTAGACTTCAGCAAGTCCCAGGCCAAAGCTGTTCGTAGTGTTTAGTGAAGAGCCCCAAACTGTTGTAAACAACATTATTCACAGATTTGCAGCATGATGAGCTGATTAAAAGCACAGAAGTGGTGTGCATGGTAGTACGGCCACAGCAGTGTCTTCAGAGTAATTTAGGGGAACGTTTCAAAGAGGCACAAGTCATCTTACTGTCTCCAGCTACCAGCAATAATGTGTAAATAATTCATTAAGAAAGGGCAGCCTGCACATCATTACCACTCAGAGGAACCAGAAAGCCCACAAAAATGAAAACAGAAACACGATCATTACATTAATTACTGATAATGTAAGGTTTAGCAACTCCATTTTACACTGTAATATCCCAGCTTCAAAAAGACTGATAGCAAAGACTTCTTATGAATGAAAATGCCAGTAGAAATAAGCCAGTCTCATTGTTTAGCTTTCTTAAGAGCCTAAAAATGCCAAAAGCGACCTAGTTAGGCAGAAAATAGACATTTTGGGGGTTTTAATCCATTCACACCAGTAAACAAACATTACCCACGCTGTGGAACCAATGCATTTCTGATAGTCCCACAGATTTTTATAAAGCACACTCTTGAACATTTGAAAACCAGAGGCTATGTCAAAGCCAATCCAGCTTACCCTCAAACCTCCTCTTCTCTCTCTGCCCCACCTTCAAAAATAAAACGCGCACCACCACAAAACCTGTTGCCCTTCTCCTTCACCATGGGGGAACAAATCGCTCCAAAGCTAATTTATGCAAAATCTTTAGCTCTTTTCATTGATTTTTTTTAGCATCCACCTTGTCCTTGCCAGGTCTCTCTCTCTCTCTCATTTCAGGCCAGCTCTAGACCTTGAGAGAGCACCGCTGTTCAGCCCACGCCACAGAGCAGCCCTGACCATCCTTTAACTCAGGGACTTTCACAACATTTTCGCTAGTAACAAGGGGGATTTTTTTCTTGCATAGTTTTACTCACTTTCCTTTTTGCTTTGTGTTTTTAACAGGGAAGTTGGGGGAAAGAACTTCCCAGGCACACTTCATTTGTGCCTTCAGTCCAGCTTATTTGTCCAAGGAAGTAGGTACCTTAGAAGATCGTTTACTTCATCTGAGTCTCATAATGCCTATTCCCACAGGCCCTAATCTTTTTATCTTACTATCATATATCTTTAAAACCAAAGGATATTTGCTTTTCTTTCAGGATTACATTCCACTCTATCCCCAGGAAAGATGTGAAGGCTGAAATACACTTATGGAGCAAATATAGCAGCCACAGGAGAAGAAAAGGTGGAGGAAAAACCCTTATTCAAACATGGCAATAAAGCAGCACCACAGTGGAGTCCTATTTTCTGGTGCTTCATATGGGGAGAACAAACCCCTCTACTAACTAGCCAAGAATTAGATCTGTATTTACAGGAGGGAGCATGTACGCCAGGCACACAAAATGACTCGCCCAAGGTTACAGAGCCAGGCAGTCAAACCCCCTCAGCACAGCTGCCAATTCTCAACTCCACTCCGCTTTCCAGCCACTAAACAATATTCTTCCTCCCACCCCCATGTAAGACATGAGCCAGTTTTACTTTTATGAGACTAAATTACCTCTATTCATCTCCTGTCACGGTAAGTGAGTTACTAGCAAACTCTCTCATTTCTCAAAATTTTATTCACAAAGTCTTGTCTTTATAATTCCATTTACCTGCATGTGAAGAAACACATACTGTTTATACAAGCATGAATAAATCAGGTATGATTTCCTTCACATTAAGTTGCTGTTTCTTTTACTGGAGGGGAAGAGATAAGCGTAAGTCGTAGAAGGAAAAAAAATTTAAGAAAATTAGAAGTGCAGAGTTTATGGCTAATATGCCTTAAATGGGGAAAGTATTCCCAGTTTCAGGAGGCAGACTCAAAGAGACGTCACCATGAAGTAACAACCACAGCACAGGTCTCTCAACGTGCAGGAGCTGACTCAGGATGCCTCCTGCATCCTCTCTTTGCATTCCTATGCGGGAAGGAGGAAAAGCCATACACCATACAGACTGCACCACAAGCAGTTGGGTACAATCAGAAGTCTGCAACACAAGAGTGTGAGAGTAACATTAAATAAATTAAAAGGTGCAAAAATATACCCAAAAGGATACCAGGGGATACTTGTCTTCATCTTTCACTATGCACTATGAGACATGGCAGCATGTAAATTATTGTGGCCTGACGACGCTCCTGGAAAAACAGTAAATTTCTAGCTATAATCCATTTCAAAATGGTCATTTAGTTTGCCCATGGTAATTTGTCCCTCTCTAAGGGCTTTCTAACCTGTCAGGCTGATTTCAACCAAATTTTTCTCCGGAGATGAGGCACTCGAGTCCCACTAACAATTGCACGCCTGTAAGTTCTTAAAAATACATAGTTAAGAAAAGGAGAGAGTATTTACAATAGCTACAGATTTTTGATCCTATCAAAGGTGATGGTGGTGGTAAATCAGTTGGGAATAAGGAGGTACTCATTTTAGGAAAAATAGGGACCACAGCAGTCAGACATCAGTAACTCGGCACTGCTGGCTGCTTTCAGCGAGAGGGACACCAGGGAGGAAGGGGGAGGCAGCTGCACCCCAGCGGGAGCTGCAGCGTTTCGGAGGCAGCGAGGAGGGCACTTAGCATGGGTCAGGGCCCTGGCTGCGCTCTGTGAGGTTGGGTCTGGAAGGAAGCATCTTTGGGCAAAGACTCTCTTCTTTACACCGAAGAGAGGACAGGGAGCTCCTTAGCATCTGCCCCTGCAACCCAGTTATTTTCACCTTGTGGAGTGCCCAAAATGTGCCAGGTCTTTCTCCTAGCCTGAGGGAGGGCGATTCCTTCCACTGAGAATTTACAATTTAGCAAAATTAAAATGAAATCTCAATTACTAAATAAGCATCTTATATGCCTGCAAGAATTTTGTTTTCCTGTCTTGTGACCTTTTTCTGATGTTTTGTTTTTTTTTTCTGGTGACTTGGAAACTATAGTCACATCAGAATTTCTGTTAAAAAAAAAAAATCCTTGTAAGAACCATGTAAAGGAGATGAATATTTAACAACTGTTTCTCCTTCACTAAACAGAAATAAGCAAGGCCCTGGGAGGTGTTTGGGTTTGAGTTTTATTCTAGGGCAGGGAAGTGAGGAAGAGAAGGGTCTTTTAGTAAAAAGAAGTCTAGTAGAGTTCAATGGACTTTGAATTCCCAAGTTTTTAATTAAAATGTGGATGAAAGTAGCAACGAATGCCAGTTGGAAAGCCTGCATTCATCTGAAAACAGAGACCAACCAGTCCAGAGCTTTCCAAACCCGTCACATTCAGCAGCCCCACAAGGGATGGAGGGGAACAGCACAGAGCTGCTCAGCCAGCTCTGCTGTCAAGTGGCTTTTATTTCCCCATGCGAGGGAGCAGCAAAGTTGTTGAGCAGACAGATGATGAAAAGATGGGGGGGAGGAGGGCAGAACATCAGAGGAAACAGATTCATAAGAATAATTTGATCTAGAACATAAAATTAATCCAACAAAATAGAGGAACAGATGCGAAGGAATTTGAAACTCCTTCTTGGATCATATTCCCTTAACTTTACTGTACTCACAATCTGAATGTGATCTTATTTATTCATAATATTGAAGCCATGTTAATTAAGCAATAAAATACTCCAGACAGCTTATTGTTAGGATTATTTACATAATGTGTGTATTGAAGGGGGAGGAGGAGAAATTAGTGCCTCCATCCTGAGAGGTGACTAAACACTGGAGGAAATAATTCCTGGCTTTTTATAGCACGAAGGATTCCTCTTGCTGTTGGAGCACTGGCCACAGACAGTTTTTCAAAGAACTTTGCTAATTAGGATATGTATTCATACGAGCAAATATTTGGCTATCTCAGTGTTGCTGTTATCTCCCCCGTGAAGCTGAGAGAACCAAGGCAAACAGAGAGGAATAAGGAGATCTGAAATATTTCCCATCTCTGACCCCACTAAGTCAGCTAAGTCAGTCATCTGCTTTACCACAAGGTGATTAGTACAGCGATGACAAACAGATACAAATCTAGATGAGCCCCCTGGGGAGCCTGCCAAGGAATACGCTGCCTTTCCAAGCAGAAGACATGCCATATAACTGATGGGCAACCTTGGGCAGCAAACTAGAGGTCTCGAGGACATTGGTTTTGCCTCCAAGGTAGCAGAATAGAGGTCACATCGCTAACCTCCTCTGCTAGCTTCTGCAAGCCAGGCCTGTCTGTTATTACAGAGCTATGGTGTTCAGGACCTGGCTGAATTTTGCCTGTACAAACAAACTTGACAAGTAGAAATTAATTAAGAGCAGGAAGAAGTTCATCAACAGATGCTTACCTGAATAGTTGGGGCTAACAGGCAATATGAAAGTCATTTTCTCTGTCCATGCAAAGAGCTCTCTTACTTTACAACCCTTGCACTACCTTCAAGTTTAGCAGAGGTGGTTCCACAATTTCTTCCAGCAGGGATTACTATGAGCCCTGCTCACCTTAAAGCTGGATTCAGTTTTAAGGGACACCACTGATCTCCTAAGTACTTAACAAGTACAGGTCAGGCCATCATGCCTGTGTAATTTACTAATGAGACAGCTGCATCTGTGCTCCAGGTGCCTTCACCATTTCTTAATTGTTTTCCTTTGCAGAGGGATGAACCATTACCACCTGAGCTTTTCTTCATAGTTTTAGTCTTCCTAATCCTGTGTGCCAGCCGTTCCTTGCAGAGCAGCGAGGAACAAGATCTAACTGATGCCCAAGCAAGTACAGCTGAGGGAGGAAGCTGGAACATAATGTCTCTCGTGGGCATGGGCTCACTGTCCATGACCAGCATCAACAGAACAATGCTTGAGAGAGCTCCAGTTTTTAATAACCTCACTGACTAACTTCACAGAACTTTAGGGCTGAGTGAAAGTAAAAGAATACATCTGCAAAAAAAATACACTTGCTTGTTTTAAACACTTCCCTTTTCCAAATATAAAAGTTTACCCTCATCTTGGAACTGGAGATAGTAAAATATTTCTCCCCAACATCATTGCTTTTATCAATCCTCTTTAGTTTGTTTGCAAGTGGCTTAAGAGAAAAGCTTGCTTTTTTGTGTAGATAAAAGCACCTGGTATGAGGAAGACCCAGTCATGCTGGGAGCCCTACGTATGTATTACAGTAGTTAAGAGCGGAGACTTCTTCACTGCTGTGGACAAACTGTTACTTTCTCCATTGTAAAATCTAGACACATCTTTACTCTTGGAAAAGAAAACTATTTCATTGATCTCCCTTCGGAGACTAATTGAAGGAAGAAGATTTCAAAGGGTTGGTAAGAAAAAAAATGATTCAGCCACCAGGCCATTACTGACAATATGCTGCAATTATTCTGTCTAGCTTTTGATACAGCTGCTCAAAAAGATCTTCCTCCCTTGAATAATTTCCAAAGATTTTGGTTTTCTCCCCCAGCCAAAATATTTGTATTGAAAACTGTATTCTACCTTGCCCTCAAATAAACATCTTGTCTATACATACAGCAACAAAGGAAAGTCTTACAGTCAGATTGCTATACTGAAACCCAGAAAGCCTATGTTCGGTCAGTCATAAAAAGACATGGCTCTGAGGAATGAGTAGAAGAGTTTCTGTCAGAGCAGGAGATTACTGATCTAACCCAGTTACCTGGGAGGCCCAAGTCTGAAATGCTATTTTAAATTGTGTCATTAGACAATAAGGAATTAGAATTATTCATTGTGTCTAACCTAACCTCATTACAGCCTCCACTGGGAATAATTATTTCAAAATGTTTCTTCCTCTTCAGAACCTAAGGGCACAATTTTTGAGTCTTCCTGAACTTGGCTAAAATCACTTCTCTAATTTCTGGGGAGCTGCTCTGACTCCCAGCACAAACTGAACCCACCTAGGAACTAATCTTATTTGTGGCAAAGAAATGCGGGTAGTTGCTGCTGCATTCACCTATCTGCCCGACCCCAGTCAACGCCATCACACCGCAGCCCGTGGCTGTGTCCCTTACATCCCTTTCCATCACAAAGGTTCATTTGCCCAGGTGGGGGGATCCCACCTTTCGAGTCAGGGCAATGTTACTGCTACCAAATTGTTGCAAAGCAAACCTGCCAAAAATCAGGTGCTTTCCTAGTTTGTGTAACCCTTTCCTGCAGAAATGGAAGGATAATGAAATGTGTGTCATTATATGCAATTTGCAACTTCCTATCTTTTTGGAGAAACACCTCACACACCCCGCATCCAAGCTCTGCCAGACAAAGCTTTTCTAAAACAAAGATTCCTAGGGGGCACAATACTTCATTTGCAGAAAATGGGTCATTGCAAATATTTCTTTCAATGTCTCGTCTGATTTGTGAAGATCAGAGTGTACTTAATAAGAAATGTGATGTCAGAAAAATAAACCACATAAAGTTCTGGCAATAATGTTAGCACAGCTGCAGGAGATTATCAAATTGCTGTTTAAAGGAGTAACTAGAAAGACTCTCTCAGTAATATTTCAGATTCTTTCCACAAATATAAAGTACAGTTCCAATAAAAATGTGTGCTGTGACTTCTGTCAGTCAGGTCTTGACTTGTCTAATACTACTTTCTTGTAAATTAGCCTGTTCAGAGCCGACCTTTGTCCTTTCAAGGATTTTTAATGCCTTTATGAAAAGATCTAGAGAGCTGCCATCCAAAAAGAGTTGAGGTGGAAGATGCTCTCCTCTGTTTTTTTAAACTCAGATGCTTTGCCTGCTGAAAAAAGGCACTAAAAAAAAAAAGTAGTAGTGATGAAGCTAGAAAAAAATTCTAAAGAGTGACTGAAATCAGAAATAGAAGTGAGAGTCAACTGGAAGAGGCAATCTTTTCTCTCCATTCTTCTGAGTCATATTAGACTTCAGCGGAGTTAGTCTACCAAGATCTTCTACTGTTTAAGCATGGGAATAATTCTTCCATAACTAAAAAGCTTTAAAAGTTTCCAGAATATTACATCTTCAGCTCAGGAATGTTCTTTTGCATTGCTCTGATCTAAAATCATGACCAGTATGAAATAGGTATAAATATTGGTCCTGTTTCCCAGTAAGCTACTTAAGACTTCTGGAGACGATTCAGAACTGAAACAATCTCTCCTGGGATTATCAGACATAAAATAATTTCATCCTCACAAATAAACAGATTGTGATGCATTTCCTGATTAGCCAAAAGAGCACAGCAAGACAAGATTAAGTAAACCAACTGACGTAAAAGCAAGATATAACATCTCATCTAAGTGAGCTGTTGAAGTGCTAAACAAAATGAATGAGGAAAAAGGCATTTGAAGAAGTGGCCCAGTGTTTGTGTGTATGTTATTTCTTTTTCAAAGAAGCTCTTATTATAACACAAGTCATAAATAAATGATATTTTACTTCTATAGAGTTCCAGTAAACATCATTTGGTAGTTACATTTGTTATCACAGATTTTACAGGGATTTTCAAGCTACATCATTAATGCATCACACAGGTGCAAATCACGTCACCAATTTACAACAATATAAATAATCACAATATAAACAACATAAATAATACCGTCACGTCACCAATTTTCAACAATACAAAACTTTTCTGTTTGAGATTTGACCAACGTGCCCCAGCCACTTTGGTCTGCCATCTGAAAGCTGACCTCTCATTCAGAACACGGGAGACAAAGACTATTCCTGTTAATGGAGGAAATGGGCAAGGCTTCCTTTCAATGCTCAGCTAGCTTCTTTCACAAAAGCTAATTTTTGACACTCATTCAGGAAACCTTTTATTAGTACTAAGAACTCTGGATGATCCTTCAGTAATTCTGCTTATTGTTTTCCTCAAAGAACAAAGAGGGTTCATGAATAATGTTTTGGACATATGCACATCCTTATAGTGTGTTACCAACAGCCTAGCACTTTCATTTCACTTAATTGGGAATGTGAAAGGGCGATAAAGATTGTACCAGTTTTTCAATGGGGGATGTAGATCTGGTTTTAGTTTAGGGGGCTTGGGGGCTGGTGGGTTTTGGGTTGGTTTTGCAAGTTTTAGTCCTGCACTCAGCACCATAAAATTCCAACCTGTTCCAGTAGCACATTAAGCAATTGTTATCTCCATTTCTTCACGGGGGTAAAATGCAAAATGAAGCATTTTAGGCCTCCTGGAAGCATGCCTCCTTCTACAGTCGTGGTCCATTCCTCCCTACTATGATTCATACCAAAGATTCTTCACTCTGCCCCCCAGCTAGAGCTCGTTCCAGCCTCAGTACCACAGTCGCTTGTTTATCTTCCTTACGCTAAGAAATGGCCTGTTTGTTGTTGTCAGAACAAGCAGCAATTTTATAGTCTTTAATAAGTTAAAGATCGGTGACTGACATGTTAGAGGCAAGTTTTGTCTCCTCATACATACGCTATACACGACTCATGGTTTTAAACTTCACTGCCTAAGCTTAAGTCAAACAATAAGATACAGTTTGAAACATATCAAAACACACCAGGCAAACAGAAGATATTTTTGCCCTGTTGTGAAGCAAAACAAAAAAATATGTACATTTAATTAGAAGCGATTGTGTGTGAAATGTTTTACACCCACTCAGCGCTGCCACGGCCTCTACAATCTGTGCGGGTGAGCTCCGGCAGCGCTGTGCTGCCACCCGCTGTCCTCGGTCCTCCTAGCCACCAGCAAGTAATGTGGGGGCAATTCAGTCTGGGAATCTGTGGAGGTTAAAATCTACATCATACAAGCAGTCGATGAGTTATCAGAGCACAAGAGAGAGCTTTTTTTCTTCCCAAGCATCTTAAGCCTTGCCGGGCATCCTGTGCTATCTGTAATGCTGTGGTTACAGGACCACTTGGGAAGCCCACGGTAAAAGGTCTTAGCTTGGAGGAAGAGTCTCGGTGAAGCAGGCTTGTGTGTACCTGCAGCTGCACTCAGCATATCAAAAAAGGAACAAAACCCGAAGCTGACCCCACTTTCATAAGGGCCAGACCACTTCTGCTCTGGTGATTTTGTTTAGGTTCTTAAGGTCACCAGGTCTGTCTTACTAGTCTACATTTACTCTGCGATAGCCTTTAGAAACAATAAAGTTAAGCATTGTTATATACGTATGTTTCCTGTATTTCAGGGCATGTTTATTCAGTATTACTCATGTTTGAAACAGCTGGAGAAACGTGCTTTCCCTTGCACATCCCAAAATGTCCCAAGGGACTGCTGTTTTGCAAGGCTAGTCAGCGTAAAGAGGGGCTCAGAATCTTCCCCATCACACTGACAGGCACTGACTGGCCCTGGGTATTTTCTATGAAGTCAAGAACTAGGATTATTTTGTCCACAGAATCCTCTCCCAGACTTGACTTCTTGAAGCATTTCAGTTGAACATTTGTCACTTTGTGAGAGAGGGAGGAGCCCTTAATGTAGCCAGAGAACTGAAAACCAACATAGACCCTCAACCACGAAGGCAGAGGAGCAATATCTTAACAACCAAGCAGAATGGCAAAACAACTTCCACCTTCCTGGTTAGGGTGTGCCTGGCTCCAGTCCTCCAACTCAATGCCAAGTAACTCTTCCAGTCCCATGTTTAGGCAGGTTCCATCAAGAAATCAAGAATTATGACAAGAGAAACTAGATTAATAAATTCTGAGCAGTAATTAGGTCAAACACACACCTTTCTAGCCTAGCTATATAACAGCAAGGAAAAGAGCCCTGTGGCTGGTGACATGGGAGACCTGAACAGAACATAAACAGCCCAAAAGTGTCCTCGGTCTGTTAATCTCAGCTTTCCATAAGAACTGCCAATGTTGCTTTTGAGGGCTTCTGTCTGCTCTGAAGGGAAAGCTGAAAACAAGGATAAATGCCAATAAGACTTTCTCTTCTGTGTGCTTTTTCCATGGGAAGGGAAAAATACAGACTGTAATCTGCTAAAATGAGCTGAAGTCCAGAGAAAGCTGACCATTTCTCAAGAGGTTGTCAAGCATTAACTATACTCCACTGTAAGCAGCAAGCTTACACGGAAAGGATTTCGCACAGCGCTAGCAATGCACCAATGCTTGTGAAGCCTAGCTTTAGGCACACTTGAGATACCTAGGCAGAGCTTTACAAAATACGGGGGGGCGGGGGGAGCGGAAAGCTAGATCTTCAGGGTGAGGCAAAGTCATTCCAGGGCATGTAGATATTTCTAGATGGCTTTGCAGCATCCTGGTCACCCTTCAGTGTTTTGCTATTTCTGTTCATTTTTAGATTGTCTCCCCCATGGCACTATTATGCCTTACGATGTTTGGAAGTCATAAGTGCACTTTTGCACTCATTAAGCTCTCAGCAGAAAGGTGCTGTAAGTGTAAAATAAGTCAGGGTGTCAAAGTATCTGGCAAGCAAAGAAAGCAGAAAGCGTGGAAGGAGTGCAAGGAAAACACAAGGGCATGTGTCAGCCCCTCTTTCCTAGGGCAGGGGAGAGTTCGTAAATTGGCCAGGGGTCACTACGCAATTGCTAATGCCAACCTCCCGTTAGCGGGATGGAGTGGAAGGGAAGGACAGAAAAGCAGACATTCCTCTCTTTTACAGTTTCAGCTCCCAGACATGCCAAGCAGAGGGATAAAAACACTGCCATCTTACATTTAGGAAAGTCACTTTTGCTGGTGCTTGTAGCTTTATCACAAGCTGTAAGGGCCACAGCAAGCAGTAGACAGTTGTATGCCCACATGCACGCACCCACATACACAGGGAAAGGTAAGATCTAAATAAAGACATTCTAGCTATGCATGGACTTTTGAGGCTAAAGGGACACTGTAGAAACTGTAATAGGTGTGACTCCACTCGGAGACCTTGAAATCAGAGTCCTTAGAAACCCCCATGAGATGTGAGTAATGCATGTATTCACATGCATCCTCACTGTACATAAAATTTACTGCAGAAGAGAATCAACAATTTCACTTACATCAATGACAGCCTTTTTCCTAGAGGAAAAAAAACACCCTTGTATAAAAATAGCCTCTATTCATTGATCCTCAGAAAGAAGCAAACATTGCTTTTCCCCTCCTGTTGCTCAACAGCAGCTTCAAAATAGCTCTTAGAAGACAAGAACTTTCTTAGCCCTCTGACCCAGGACTGCTCCTTCACTTTTTCTCCTTGTAAATATATTGGTTTTCCAAATTAAACCACAAGGTGCCCCACCAGCATGAAGACAGCCTCCTGACTTTATACTCCTTTCCCTTTGGCTCTCAACACAAGCATGCCTGAGGCTCCACTGTTCTTAAAAGGGTCTTAGAATCTGAACTGAAAGAAATTCTACCCTGCTTACCGGCTATCTGCAATTACTACTTCAATGCCATTTTTCTATCACACTTACTATCTAATTTTCTCCAGTTCAGCTTTCATCCTTTTCAACATCAAAATCCCTCCTGAAATTCCAGATGGCATCTTCCTTAGCAAGTTTGTGTTGTTATACTTTAGCTTATTTCGCCTTGTCTCAATTTTTTGATTCAATTACATCCTTATTCACAAATCCGCACAGAAGACCTGGTCATGACAATTGAGTACATTGCTCCCTGTGGTCCAAAAATCTGCTCACAACCTCCTACCTTCCATGAACATATTAAAAAAAAAAACAAAACAAAACACCACAAAAAACTGCACATCTGTGCAAAATTATTTGTACTTTTAGCATCTCCATCTGTAGCAATAAGGCCTCCATCTTCACCATACACTGGGTGAAAGACTACTATCTCCTCCACTCTAAAGCTACTGCCTGAGTATATGGCGTGCCTTTCACTCCTGATGAAGATGACAAAGGCACAAGTGAGTAACTGTTCACTACATGCAACCCACAAATGCCGAAATAAAAAGGACATTGCTCTTTCAAACCAACTTTGGCATGAGAGCTCTTTAATCACCATTATTTATAAGGCCAATTAAGCACCCCAGCTGCTTGAATATAGTAAGGTGAGTGTTTCCCTCCCTCCCAATCTGCCATCCTACACTTTGCTGTTGTTTGGAGGGAACCTGTCAGTGGCTGTAGCTTCTAAGCCTGGACTTTAATTTTCTCCTAGCAGAGTTAGCCGGCAGAGAAGGCGGCAGCCTGACAGCCTTCTCTTAGTACTAGAGCACTGTCTGATGCACCTGCTATCAGAGGTAATTTTACAGAGAAGCCTAGAGATAATTTTTCAATTTGCTGTTTAGTGAATCAATTGTAGCTCAGTAATCAAGACAATGGCTTGTAAAATGCAATGTGTGGAGTGTGTAAGTAGAGTGACGGTTTCACGCTGCAAATCTGAATCAGAGCAGAGTAATAGTATTTTCCCTTAAGCCTATGGAAACCCCAGAAGGACCTCTGAATTTAAATGGGTAGAAGCAAATTACAGCTGCTGATACTATTAAAGATTCTTCTTGCTTCCGATAAGACTAGCAGGGAAATCAGTGTAGGCAGGCTTCAGTAAAGGCAGTGTGCTGTGGAAAGGCATAGTTGAGGTCATATCCTTCTTATAGAAGGACTGAGGACAATTTAGGACTGTTGTAAATTGGGCAATACTTCCAACTCACAGACATCACTGTTGCTCTTCACTTAAAAGATCTTTAAATGAAACATAGCATCCTAAAGGCAGCTATGGCATTGTCATGTCAGTAAGTCTCATGTAAATAGTTTGGAACAAGGTTCTGGCTGGATTTTTGTTCTGATTTTTAATATATGTTTGCTTGAGGAAGGAGGAAAACTAGGAGAAATATAAAAGGAAAAGAAATAAAGGCTAGGTACCTGATACTATGACCTTAAAATGTAACAAAAAAAATTTTGTGCAAAGTCCTATCAGGTAGAAAGGGACTTCAATTATAAGCAAAGCAAGTCCTTCCTGTTTCCTCTAGTTCCCAAGAAACAGGTTTTCCTCTAAGATTATCAAAATTCTTAGTGATCATTTGTGAGTTGGCTGAGCAAAAGAAGGTTTCAATTTCACATAAAATTAGAAGGAAGGTTCTTCACACTGCACTTCCAGAGATGGAGAGGTCCTCCTGTATGCGCTCATTTTTAATTCATTAATCATTTATAATTTTAAGTTTACTTTCAAAAGGTTTACAACCAAAAACGTTGAGGATGTCATAGCAATCTTCTGTTTCCTTTATTCTGAATTACTCGGGTAGGATAGGAAATTACATGTCTTTCTAAACAAAAGAGATGAAAAAAGATAAAAAAGGAATAGATAACCAATTTCCATACTAATCTCAGAGTACAGGTAACTGAAAACAGTTCCCCTAGTGAGTATAACTTCTCCCAGGGGCAAAGACCATACCACTACGGCAAAAAAAAAAGACGTATTTTTTCACTGTTTACACGGGTATGTTCTCCAGGCAAAGCAACTCCTCACTGAAAAGGGAACAGAATTCCCACAGGCTACACCATGTCCATATGTTCAAAGGGTTTTACCTAAAGGAATCTTAAATGCTGAGCAGTTATAAAAATACAAGAAAAGGAACAGCAGCAGAAACAGGTTAGTTTGTTGCCTGCCTAGAAGTTGGCATCAGTGTATCTCGTATGGACCCTGTAAGAGATGGTCTCTGTCTCAAGTAAGTTATAGCTTTGGGGAAGACAGGAAGGAAGCAATATTACTGAAATCCCAACAGAAAAAAAAAAGTGTTTAATCTGTTTAATTTGACTATAGTAACATAGGAATGCTACAGCCAAGTGAACAATTCTCTGACCAGTGCTCTACCCACAAGCCTATCCTTCCTTTTAGCCCCTAAAGGAGGTTAAATATCTAAAAGGGGGTTTAAATGTTTTTCTTTCATGCTGCTGAAACGAAGCTGAAGAACTATCTGCAATTTCTGGTGGAATAGTGTAAAAATTAGCAAACCAGGACAGATGTAGGTAATACTACAGTTATACATGACTTATTTTGCCCATGAACATTTGCAAAAAAAGAAACCAGATGTTTCACTGCTTTGGACAGATGCACCATTTTTAAAGGCAATAATTTAAATTCATTGTCAGAATAAGCGTACTTGCACTTTAGCCTGGTAATTTATCTGTCTGGGAAAACAGCTTTTGCATAGCCAGCACTGCCTACTTTCTTATTGAATGCTTAATAGAATTGACACTGCAGGCTGTTAAAGTCCAGTTTATGAACACACAAGATCAAGAAAGATAGTTTGGAGACTCTTCTGGTTTTATTAGTACATTGATTTGTAGAACAGGTTTTAAAATCAGATCTCTATTCTAAGAGACAAATTAAGAATACTCGATCTAAAACCACCTATTGGATTGCTGGAGCTGTCTTAGTACTGGACATTTGCTTCAGGTATATAAACCTGAAAAAAAAGCTGTACATCCAATTTATGCATTTTGTTGGCTTTGTTAACCATTTGTAAACAAGCATGTGGGCCAGGTATCCATCCATTTGTGTAAGTCCCATGCCTAAATATATGTCTGTGGCAAGTTATTTATGGCAAAAGGTTTTTGCAAATTAAGAAAAGCACTCTAGGCCCACGAAGTTTGTCCCGTGCATCTCCCAGACCTCCATTTTCTCACAGTCATCATCTGCTCCATGAGAAGTGCCACTGCAGGGACTTGTGTGAGAAAACAGGTGTGGCAGACTCAAGCTGGGAATAATAAGTAGCACCTAAAATACGCACAAGCAGAAAAAGACCAGCAAGACTATGTGGGACAGCAATTTAGGCCAGTATATGAGACATCATGAGTCAGTTTTGATTTTCTAGTATTCCAGTATTTTCTCTCCAATCCAGCCTAACCTGTGCTTACTCACATACAATACTAAAAACCTGAGGTCAGAGCTTGTCTCTGCAGCAGGGATACAAACCTTAGTCTCTCACATCACAGGGGATGTCCCCCTGTTTCTCCAGTATAATCCTTTCATTTTCTCTCTTTATATGGACAGAGCCATATAGTTTGCTTCTATCATCCAGCATTTCTGACATGTCTGACATGGCAAAAAAAACCCCATACAACCAAAAAAACCCCACCACCAAAAAAAAAAAAAAAAAAAAAAAGGAGGAGGGAGTCCCTTACTTTATTTATACAAATCCATAAATCCAATGACAGAGCAGTCATCTGGTGTGACAGTTCATGGCATCCAGAAAATTCTTCTGGCAGGTTTCCTATACCACAGGGGAAATCTTTGACCATTGCTAAATTTGCTGCAGTGAATCCCAGTTTGCTCTTGCCATGCTCTGAGAGAGACAAGCCATTCTTTCTTCCAAGAGAGAGTTTGTAACTGAGTTACATGTGGAATTAGGTACCTATTTAACTTTGGCACTTCCTGATGTGTTGCTTCTCTGACTCCACTGCTGCCCAACAATCATTTTCTTAAGCATCTAACCACTATGCATCACCTGGAAAGCCCAGGAACGTAGCTTCAGGTTGAATATTTCTTTTGGGGGGGAGTCAAAAGGTCACTAAGGTCACTAATGCAACAGCAGCTCCTGAACACGTTAGCCAAATCCCACCAGTCCTATTAGCATAACAACAACAATCTGACAGTTTGCCATGAGTTTGTTTTCATTCCTGGAGACTAATTAAAACCAAGTCAGTTCAAAAATTAAGCTGGAACACCATATAGAGAAGATGCTGTTAAAAGTGCATCCATTTGAAGTACAGATGACTGACCTGCGCAGTACCCATGAAGTACTTCTAGACTTTAGGTTGGTTACATTTTACCCCCGAGGAGTTATTAACATTTTATTAGAACATGTGTTTCACTGTGTCAAGTTCTAACAGAAAAATCAAGATAAAATGTTTTCCTCTCTAGCAGATCAGGAAGTATCACTACTTGTTCACTCTGTATTTTAAACAGAACTGCAAGCTGTTCTGCACTTAAAATAGCCGTTCAGGTTATTTCCCATTTTGCCTGATCAGGGTAAGAACGTCTAGAACAAGAATTTTCAGGTACTTAAGCAACTTTCATGCAGTAGCTTCATGGTCTTCATACTGAAGACCAAATGCTGTTCTTTGCCAAGATCCTTTTCAGGCAATAACTTGGACTTCAGGGACTCTAATAGCTTCTTGGGTTTCCACAGAAGAATTTCCATAGATCACTGAAGAGAAAACTATCTGTCTCCTTCACTGACAGCAGGAGCAAGTTTAACTCCTTTGTAAAGCTTCAGTTTTAATGCAAAAAAGATAATAACAAATGGTGTCTCAGAAAAAGGTAAGTCCTATCCAAAGAGATCTCTAAATAGAAAGACTAGCTGATAAGAAAGGCACAAATTCTAAGAACTCTTTTCATCATGATTTTTTTTTTTTGAAGAGAGAAGGGAATTGAAGTTTAAAGTCATTCAGCACTGCCCTCCTCACCCCCAGAATAATCCTCCAAAGAGGGTGAAAGCACAGCACAAAGCACAACAATGAATTATTTGGACAACTTCCTAGACAACAGCACCCACAAAACCTCCTTCAGCTGGTTTCAAAGTTATAGTGACTATTTAGAAGGTAAAGCAGAAGATACGAGAGATGAAAAACCACAGCAACGCACCACTGCAGCTTTGTACATGAAATGCTCAAGGAGGGTACACAGAAGGAGCAAAGCACGGAAACCTTTTCCCTTGGTACCCATATTATTCTGAGTATGAGCACTGTTTACCTTGGACTATTCGATGTGTGGAAAGGCAGTAGCCATCAACCATCATTTCTCAATAGACAAGACTGAAAGCTTCTGGCAGCGTCACACCAGCCGTGGAATTTGCCATAACAAATGGCATTCACAGTGTACTTGCTTATACAAATAACTCATGGGTCTGTCTGTAGGCCTCCTGTATCCCGCTTTCTGTCCTAAATCAAATCACAGAATACTCAATTTTTAAACTGATCAATATAATCTTGGCCTAAATACCCAGTAATTTCAGCCTCATCCTTCATCTTACCCCTCATGGTAATTTGTCGGAGTTAGATGCACAAATATGAATAAATTATAAATCCTTGTTTCTCACCTTCCACACAAGTGCCCCAATCACCAGTGTAGAGGGATGGGTGTAGAGACATAGTCCATTATTCCTGGTTGAGCCACCCAACGTATAATAAAGGGAAATCAAGATTAATTGAGCCAGAAGAAGAGCACAAAAGACTGTGACTCTACATTGACTGTAAGCTACAGTTACAGTCTGTTGGGGGGAAGAATTCATTCTCTTCATCTTCTCCACTAATTATTTAATTTCAATACAGAAAAGTCCTCAAAGCAAGGACCAGAGCCTAGAGCATCACCTTGCAGGTGAGTGACCTCATCACTATACATGTTAGGCAACAGCTGAAAGAGTTTGTTATTGCAATCAGCTTCCGCTTGTCTCCTGTTCTCTAGAAGAGTGCTCTGACTGGAGATGATGGCTCCTTCTACACAAAAAGCTAAATAGTGCCAGAGCCCATTCTCTGGCCCCGATACCAGCTGTTATAGACTAGCCACATCCATAGCAATAAACGTCTTTCCCTCCAGAATAATGGTACCCCATTCAAACTACACATTGGGAAAAGTCCTTGGCCTGTGCTGGGAGAGCACTTTTTGACACACCCAAGGAGCCAGACACCATACTAATAATTTAACATCATTTTCACTCTGGTTCCAGTGTCCAGGCACCATTCAATTTGCTGGTATAGGCACAATTTATGAATCCTGTTCACTCCTCTGCCATTCAGATACAAAGCGACGCTGGGAGGTTCAGCACCATCTCCAATAAGGCGTGCAGACACATGCTTCTGAGCTGCTGGAAGACTTAATTTTAGAAAGGTGGTCACTACAAGCTAGTTATTTCTGCTGTTGAGCAACAATCCAATAAACATTGCAAAGTTCCTTATTGAGTCATTTTTGGTATTCATGTCTCTTTTTGGAGTGATTAGGAGAAATACACCCGGTTTGGCTGCTATGGTCAACATAATTACTTAGCATCTCCATGCAGCTCTTGATGCTTTTTTCCTTTGTTAGCTGCCCAGAGCCTACTGGATATAACCAAAAGATTAAAGCAAAACTTTATGTGTAAGTTTGCGTGTTGGGAAATGAGTGAAGGCGGCAGGGCAGGCTCTGAAAACAGGATTCCCTGTCCCCCATAACCAAATAATGAAAAACCCATACTACGTGAAAGCTTGTCAGAGGGGACTCAGGAGCACTGTTTCAGGTGGCTCTCTCTCAACCCACATATTCTTTGCTATTTTGCATCACTCCTCACAACTGGGCTTCAACATTAAAAGACAAATGTTGCATAACAGGTCTCAGAGAGAGGATTTATTTGGTAGAATTCACCTTCAAAGCAAGAATCTAACATGCACACTTTCAACCACAATGATTTCTTCTCTCTGTATTCTTCCACGCTCCTCTACCTGCAAGGGAACAGCTGACCGAGGATCACAGGAAGAAACCGCTGCATCAATATCCCGTAGAGAGCATGAACCTTGCAGCAGCATATGAACTACTCTGACTGTATGTGCTCACAGTTGTCATCAATTCTCACCAACATCAGTGAGGGCACATTTGTGGTTTCTACAGTGATGCTATTTAGCTTTGATTTTGAGCCAAAAAAGGCTAGGAAAATAACTATGGAAAGTCCAGTTTATCTTTAAAACTTCTACCTCAGAGAAGCCATTTTCAATTGCATCATGTCGTTCACCTCTACAAGAGTATCTATCACAAATTCGCACTGCTGATGTTTTAGAATGAAGAAGGGTTTGATTTTGATGAAGACACAGACAATTTTTAAAAAAAGTCAAGGGACAGACAAAGTGGTTGGAAGTTACCTCGGCCTTAACCAAAAAGACAGGAGAGCATCTTCATAAAACAAAGCAGTCGACCTCCATGTTTTTATAACTTGTTTCGGCACTCCTGCAGCATACCCGCTCTGCAAGGTGCCAGCTCCTTGCAGTCACTTCCCTATCGATCCATCTGCCGCATCTCTGGAAAGGTCAAGTAGGATGAGGGCCCTTTCCAGTGCTCTTTCAAAGCACTTCATTCCCTTCCATAAAGGGCGAAAGCTCTCAGGTGACGGAGAGGGCTAATTAATTCAGTCTTTTCAGCTGTGTAGAACTGTGACATTTATAATTCATTCTGAAAGAAAAATAAATATAATTTAATCTTCTTGAAGACATCACCACATCCCTTACCAAAATTTTGTATTACACTGCTTTATTCAGATGACACTTCAAACGTATCAGATTAACACTTTGTACATATTTGTATTCTGTGTTTGCCTCTTTCAAAGGTGGCTCCAGTGCTACCACATACAAATAACATATGTATTTATATTAAAAAAAAAATTACAGTAGTTCACAGCATTGGCTGCAAACTCCTAAGCAGAGCTATTGCAAATTATTATTTTAGGACTACTACTGAAGTATTTTCCATAAAACAAGGGTTTTGATTTCTACCCATGAGACTGCTGCGTCAAAAACAGTACAGTTACTTATTTCAGTCAGCCACAGAATAGGTTTAGTTTATTTTATATGAAAAAAAGAATTCTTTGTGTGTTCAGAAAGAGAATTGAGGTTTTCCTTCAGGAAATTTGAAGGTCATCCTTGCAATCAAGAGATATATATAAGATCATGAGTACTGCAGAGAATTTTGGTTAAGTTTAAGGAAACTTTTGATGCAGTAAATATTTAGAAGAATTTCTGCTAGATGCCCAGAGCTTACACTAAATGAAAACAAGCCAAATGCAGACATTTTTTTTGTCTTGTTCAAAGTGCCTTTGCTTTCCTTAGATGCAGAAACACACAACAGGGCTCACTATCTCCTTAGCAGGATGGGACCCTTGTAATAGCTTTAAGTGGACAAGGCTGAGTCAACTGTTAAAACAGGTCTAGTTCAGATGCAGTCTGTCCTTCAGATAAAGGGATTCCTGAATACAGTCTGCCAACTGTCAAAACCAGCAACCAGAGCAATTTTTCAGCTGAAAGTACCTTTCCCTTAGGCCAAGACAGAACCTAACCATTTACCATGCAACTCCTCGCGGTAGAAGGCCATGACAGCTGTATGGACATTGGTGCAGACAATTCTTGAGTCTAAGCCTCCTTGTTAATAAATACCTCTTGCTATTTTCAGTTGCTTAAGATGTCCTAGATCCTTTGCAGAAGTAACAACTCTTTAATATTAATGGCATTTAAGAATCAAAGTGGTTTACTGTAGATTTTCATCAAACTGCTCTGCTTATATTTCTAGAAAGACAATGTCCTTTCCAGTCTTATGTTTCAATGTCATCAACTCTTGTCCTCTGCTGTCCCCACAGCCATATCAAATAATCTCCTTTAACAGTAGATCAAGCACCAGCCAAGGCCTAGATAATTTTTAAGCCCTCCAGCTTAAAATTTTTATTTTTTAATTACTCTGGCTGGAAAGCTATTTCAGAACTTTAATGCTGTGGTGGTTTGTAACTTTCTTTAGTGTTTACTAACCTTATACCCAGCTGTTCTGGGGCTAACATCATATCCTGTACCTTTAACAGGCTTTCTTCTATCATGATGCTTACCATCTTGATGTACTTAAAATTGTTAAACGTTTTGTCTTTCAGTCTAATCTTCCTAAACTAAGTAAGTCAAGTCCTTTCAAGAAAATAAGCTCTCTATTCCCTCAATTCCTGATGAACCTATTCAGGTTTGAACTCATCTTTCCTGATAAAGGCTACTGGAGGTGCCTGTCAGTCACCTTACAACTGTATCTGCCTTTCCCATGGCTGTATTGGCACTGGTGGCCTAGGTGTGTGGTAATCAGCTTTATTTGATCAGTTTATTCCCTTCAAAATGCTTATTGTCCCCAGGTTTTTTACAGAGCAACGCATGACATTGTTTCACTGCTATAACTCCAGTTTTAATTGTTTATGGTCTATACACTAATCTTGCTACACACAGGCAATATTTCCCAAATTTCCTCTGCATTCTCCAATTGAAATAAGTGAAAATATTTTAAGAGTCCCAAAAATCCATGCTTGCAAAAATACACTGATAGCATCCTTTCATCCATAAATTTTGCCTTGGAAAAGAATCTTTCACAGACCTGTAGAATAATTTAATTTGAAAGGGATCTCTGGAGATCACCTCTCACTCAAAGCAGAGTCAACTTGGACATTAGATTGGATGGCTCAGGCTCATCCCCAGCAGAGCTCTGAATCTCTTCAAGGGTGGAATTTTCACATTATCTCTGGACAACTTGATCCAGTGTTTGACCCTGCTCACTGTGAAAAAAACTCTTCATAATATCTAATTAGAATTTCCCTTATTGCAACATGTGTCCCTTGCCTTTTATCCTACCACTGTGCACCTCTGTGAACAGTCTGGCCCCACTTTAACTTCACTTTCCACCAGTTCCACATTTTTCTACTAATTTGTGTCTTCTCATGTAATGATTTACTCCCTAGCATTGTATTAAGTGCTTTACTGAACTACAGAGGACTAATTAAAACACCTGTGTCAGCCTGACACCGTCTACTGTTAGTAAACACATACATCGTATTTCACCTCATTTTCCATTTATGTGCAAGTCCCCACATATTCTTACTTCAGAGTTGGTTATAAAGGCTTCTATATTTTGACAATCAAACAGGTCTGTAGCAATCTGTAGCAATCACTTTTTCTTTGTTTAGTAGCATATGTGCTATTTTTCCATTATTTTAGGATCACATCTAAGCTTTTTAAATCAGGTAAACTTCTGTTTCCAAACATTCTCATAGAAAATTTTGATTTTAGCCTCATTTAACTGTGCTCTAACTGCATTACTACACATAACTGCATTATTTTACTGAAAACTGAGGCAAACTGTTCCCTTTATTCTGGTGCCGTACTAGCACCACCTCTAATTGCTAGTTCATTTCTATGGCACAGTAGAACTATATCATCCCTCATTCTCTTTATTTACCGTTCCTTCAAAGCAAGTCAGCTACAGCAACTTTTGGCCAACTGTCAGTCCACTTAATAGGCCACATTAGTTATTTACAGTTTAGGTTTAATCCCTTTTAGCTAGTTCAGCTCTGCCCCTTCTTTTTACCCAGCAGGTCCCTCAACTATTGTCGAAGATAAAATACCTCCAGATACCCTCAGCTGCAAAGCCTTCATCTTCACATCAACGCACAGCTCTCAAATACTGTGCGAATTACCACCAAACCAAGCAAAAACACACACAGATAAATCAGTGTTCCCTCTAGAAAACATAATTACCTCTTCAGCAAGAACAAGTTTCATATAAACATCCTATTTACTGCTTTCTACTCCTCAGTCACCTCAGTAACCGCCGGCTGTTTGGCTTTCTAAAGCTTTTCCCTCAGCTGGCTCTGCCCCATTTACCCTCAGCAGCTAGCCCTGAGCTATCATCAAAAGTAGGGAGTCTCATAATGCCAGCTGCAAGGTTATTAGTTTATTCATAATGCATAGTTCCCAAAAGGGAACTAAATTGCAATCAAACCCACCATCATACAACAAAAGAGCAAATTCTCTTCACCCAGAGAAACCAGGACGGCTCTTTCCTCACCCAGGACAAGCCTCGGGCAGACTCCTGGCCTCACCACGGCTTGTTCACCGCACCCACCCACCCTGGGAAGCAGAAGGAGGCAATGGCCGGCCAGGCAAGCCCAATCCACTCAGAGGCCCACGAAGCTGGCAGGGCTGCCGGGAGGCGGCTGGGCTACTGCCAAGGCCTTGGCTGACCGAGGAGGTGGCGGGGAGCTGCTGGCGAAACAGGGCTGGAGGTGGCTATAGCTGTGCGAGGCACAGCCACGCGTGATGGACAGTGCCACCGTGGATGGTGGGACACTGCAGGCGGTGATAGGGGAGACGTGTGAGGTACAGATGGACTTCGCAGAGAACTGGGGAACTGGAGGGGAGTAATGAGGACATTTTGGGGAGTACGATCTTGCAAAGCCAACATCACATAGGTTGTTATTGTATCAATATTTCCATAAAAGGCCAAGATCACCTAGGTGATGGTATCAGAAATTCCAGATTTGGGTAAAGATATAGCAAAACAAGGACCAACGTGGGAAAAGTAATTAGGGGCAGGTTGCTTTTTCAGGAGGACACTGAGGTAGAGAAGGGAGGACAGCAAAGCAAAGGACCAGGGAAAAGGATAATGTGTCGTGCTGATCATGTGCCTGCTGCTGTCAGGGGGTGCCTGTCAGGCAGCCCTGCATTTCACCACCACAGCTGGAGCAGGACAACAAAAAAAACACCCTGTGCTGATTATATTGTAAGGGTCAGGCCTGCTCCCACAGTCAGGAA
>NW_009218920.1:84410-84640 GCF_000690835.1 Fulmarus glacialis
CTCCCCCTGCCTGTCCAGGGACCACCCAGACAGATAGACCAAGCGTCCTGGTATCACCACACCGGTGCTCGATCCAGGCCTGAGGGCATCAACAGTACCCACCACTTCACAATATTATTACGGTAATTCTTGTTGGCATACCTCTGCGGAAGTACACCCATCACTGTTCCTGGGATTCACAGCAAGACTGGTGCTTCCAAAAGGTGCTGGAGGGTAGGAAGGCTCTGCAG